>NC_064646.1:87097122-87400152 GCF_023864345.2 Schistocerca serialis cubense | reverse complement strand
CACCTCTGCACCGGGTCCATTCACGTACACCTCCATAGGTGTATACCTAGACCACAGCTTCATTGGCGGCTCGGGTCAGGGATTATTATCACTGTTTGTGTCCAATGCCTTCTGTCTGAACTAGAGTCCTTTCCTTTATCACCTCTGTACCGGGTCCATTCACGTACACCTCCATAGGTGTATACCTAGGCCGCAGCTTCATCGGCGGCTTGGGTCATGGATTATTATCACTGTTTGTGTCCAATGCCTTCTGTCTGAACTAGAGTCCTTTCCTTTATCACCTCTGCACCGGGTCCATTCACGTACACCTCCATAGGTGTATACCTAGGCCACAGATTCATCGTCGGCTAGGGTCAGGGATTATTATCACTGTTTGTGTCCAGTACCTTCTGTCTGAACTAGAGTCCTTTCCTTTATCACCTCTGCACCGGGTCCATTCACGTACACCTCCATAGGTGTATACCTAGGCCACAGCTTCATTGGCGGCTCGGGTCAGGGATTATTATCACTGTTTGTGTCCAATGCCTTCTGTCTGAACTACAGTCCTTTCCTTTATCACCTCTGCACCGGGTCCATTCACGTACACCTCCATAGGTGTATACCTAGGCCACAGCTACATCGGCGGCTCGGGTCAGGGATTATTATCACTGTTTGTGTGCAATGCCTTCTGTCTGAACTAGAGTCCTTTCCTTTATCACCTCTGCACCAGGTCCATTCACGTACACCTCCATAGGTGTATACCTAGGCCACAGCTTCATCGGCGGCTCGGGTCAGGGATTATTATCACTGTTTGTGTCCAATGCCTTCTGTCTGAACTACAGTCCTTTCCTTTATCACCTCTGCACCGGGTCCATTCACGTACACTTCCATAGGTGTATACCTAGGCCACAGCTTCATCGGCGGCTCGGGTCAGGGATTATTATCACTGTATGTGTCCAATGCCTTCTGTCTGAACTAGAGACCTTTCATTTATCACCTCTGCACCAGGTCCATTCACGTACACCTCCATAGGTGTATACCTAGGCCGCAGCTACATCGGCGGCTCGACCTTTCGCATAGCCCTAAGAACACAGTTCCTCCTAAGGCTCTTCGCCATTACTTTCTCTCGATTCTTGACGCGTCGCAGGACTCTGAAATATTCTATACCGACGGATATATGGTTAATGGTCAAGTTGGCTTTGCCTATGCTCATGCAGGATGTACTGAACAGCGCTCCTTCCTGGATGGCTGCAGTTTTGACACTGCAGAGCTGGTGGCCATATCCCATGCTCTTGAGCACATCCAGTCCTGGCCCGGTGTGTCCTTACTTGCCTGTAGTGACTCTTGAGCAGCTTGCCGGCTACTGACCAGTGCTACCCTCGCCATCCTTTGGCAGCAACCTATCTGTGCCCTGGAATGGTGTTTCTCTGGACTCTGGAGCATATTGGAATCCCAGGAAATGAGCTTGCTCACAAGCTGACCAGGCTACTCGGAAACAGTTTCTGGAGATGGCCATCCCTGAAACTGACCTGCGCTCGATATTACGCCACAACGTTTTTCGAATTTGGGATATGGGGTGGAATAATATAAGTATACCCAATAAACTGCATACCGTAAAGGTGACTATGGGTGTGTGGAACGCCTCTCACAGTGACTCAGTGGTCCTCTGCTAACGCCGCCTCAGCCATGCTGGGCTAATCTACGGCTACCTCCTCCACCGTGAAGAACCGCCCAAGTGTCAGCACGGTAGCCGGTTGATGGTGGCCCTCATTCTGTTGCAGTGTCCTATTTTGGCTGCTCTGTGACGGAATCTTCAGTTACTGGACTCGTTACCTTTACTTTTAGGTGACAACGGCTGATCGGCTGATTCAGTTTTACGTTTTATACGTGAGGGTGGTTTTTATCGTTCTAAGTTTTAGTATATGTCCTTTATATATCTCTGTTCTCTACCCTAGTGCTTTTAGACTGGAGGTTTTAATGTGTAGCAGAGAAGCTGGCTTATCTTTTTTTTATTCTCGTGGTCAGCCAGCCATGGGCATCTGCTCTCTTGTTTTAATCATTTCAACCTGTTTCTTGCGTCTCTCTGTGGTTTCCTTGTCTAATTTTGTCCATTTTAGTGTTTGTTGCCCTTCTGTAGTTCTTGTGGTTTCTCTTTTGTGCAGGTTTTGTGCTGTAAGTTTTTTTTTATTCTTTCCCTCGTGGTCTTGTTTTATAGGAACAAGTGACCGATGACTAAGCTGTTTGGTTCCTCCCCCCCTCCCCTTAAACCAACCACTAAAACTTGAGTGGTGTCTAACGGCTGTAGGTTGGAAGAACGACGCGATCGCTTCTTCTTACCGGACTCCCTCCGAACTTCAAGTTCTGCAAATGCAAGGCAATTCTTCCCATTGTGGTCTGTAACCATCGATGTCCGGTGACGGTAGATACGACGTGGCGGCAAAATTCGGCATCGACTCCTCAAAAAAAAACTCCAATGCATGTCTGTCATCTTCTGTCTTGAAGCTAGTATTTGTCGCTGCTGCCCATTTCACAGTAGTTGACTGCTACGTGGCATATGATCTGTCAGCTACTTGCAGTAATTTATCCAACGGTTGTCCTTGAGACGCGATTCATGTCAACTGTACTTGAGACGAAAGCTATAGTCGCCAGGCATATAGCAGCAGCTCATTAGATATCACGCTACAGTGCACTATCGCTCGCAAATATAAGAAATTTCCAACGCGTTTCTGTCCCCACGTTTCTCCTGGTAAAGCACTGGTGAAAGCCCATGCTCAGGTAATTTCGTGCAGCGAGTTATTAGCGAGGTCTTTAGCGCGACGTATGCTTGTTGATCAGGTGGGAGTAGAATCACATCGCAAACTATTTCGTCGCTCTCTGGTCCAAATTGCTAATTGCGAGCGTAAATTGTTCACGGTCTTCTGCGATCCGTTGTTGTGCGAAAATGTTTTCCAAGATTGCAAACCATATGTACGACTGTGCCGACGTAAATGGAGGTGCGCGCAATTTTAGGCGCTGCGCAGTTGACAGTAACGAATTGGCATGCGGAAAATTGTCAGCTCGGGTGTGCACTCGCGATGCGGCCGTTGTCTTGCTGTCGTTTCTCTGCGTTGACAGTTCAAAAACTTCAATCTCTTGTTGCAGCTGCCCGATCCCGTCACCATTGGTTTGCAAAAAATTATTTGCGCCGTCCATGCTTAAGGGATGTAATCCGAAAAACGTTATTACGACTTAAACCGTTCTTGTTTTCGGCGTCACCTATTATGTAGGTCAGAAATCAGACCCACATAATCTTTGTGGCATTTGTTTAGTACGCTTACAATTGGAAGCAACTGTTCTAAAGAAAAATAAAGACTAAACATCCAACACTCAAAATCAGTTACTCTTCCAAGGAATACAAAAAATGCACTTCATTGGTCGGTCTCTTGTTCCCACAGAAGCATCGAACAACAGGATCAGCTGGATGAATCAAAAAATGCACTTCATTGGTCGGTCTCTTGTTCCCACAGAAGCATCGAACAACAGGATCAGCTGGATGAATACCAGATGGTAAACTTAGCGAAATGGGTGGAGGGATGGATGGTTGGAAGAGAAAGGTGGGGAAAAAGAGAGATGCGCGCAATTTTAGGCGCTGCGCAGTTGACAGTAACGAATTGGCATGCGGAAAATTTTCAGCTCGGGTGTGCACTCGCGATGCGGCCGTTGTCTTGCTGTCGTTTCTCTGCGTTGACAGTTCAAAAACTTCAATCTCTTGTTGCAGCTGCCCGATCCCGTCACCATTGGTTTGCAAAAAAATATTTGCGCCGTCCATGCTTAAGGGACGTAACTCAGCCAAGAAACGACAGCACACAGCAGGCAAAAGTCTACATTGGCAGCTACAAACGATTACTCTGGACTTCCCCCTTCCCCCAATACACTCACCTATATTCAAATTTGCTTGTAATGCATGGGCTGTCAGTGTACTTGGTAATTACCATTCGATGCTAATTCGACATTTACTCACTGTCGATACTCTATTTGCAGGCATTAGACTTTTGACCATCAGCATAGCATTTACGGCATGGTGGCAGCTGGCATCGTCATAAGGATGGAACGCCGAGTACAGCGACCAACTGCAGCTACTCACATCATCTCCTGAGCTCCTGCCCACAGTAAATTCTTGCAGTTCCTCTGAACACAAATTCTGATGTAAATTTTTATCAAAATTATACAGATATTCGGCGAATCATTTTCAGCATTTCATTTCTTTCTGTGTTTCTATGTATGTGAAAGAAGTTTCAACAAATGTAATAGGCCACTAAAAGAAGCTTCATTCTGATGTTTGTAATACTGATTTGGATACAACAAATTACCAGGTATTGAATAACTGTCATAAGGCGTCACGTAATTTTAGGCATATGACTGCCTTCATCTAAATTATATTTCTTGTTTCTGCTATCTGCTTGGCCCTCAGAGCAGTTATCGGAATCGGTTTATAATCAACATCCTCATTACAGATTCTGAAAAATGCAATTTACAAGAGGTTTCAGTCTAGCGTTTTATAGAGAATGAAGCAGATTCCATTAGATCGACAAATACGGCGGTAATTGTTAATTTCTGATTTACTTGGAGAACAACATCCTTTCTAGGGTTTTACTCTCTCTTTAAAATTACTGTTTCGTATGTAGTGTCGTGTGTGCAAACTTAGCTTACCAGTCAGCGCGCAAATGGACAAAACATCTGAACTGTCTCCTGAAGTCCAGGGTGTCAAACAGACATTCTAGATAAATATGATCTTGGCCCTGTATGGCAGCTAATATCAGGTGCGGATCGTAACAAAAATCATTAGAAATGCTGCTGTCACATACCTGGAATGCACGAATTAATAAAATTGAATCTTTGGGGTCTATTCTAGAAAGATAACACAGCTATTCCCCTTTTTTCCACATAATTTATCAACTGTTGCTTTCAGGGGTCAAGTGATAACAATCATGTTCAATTACTTTTGACACTTAATAACAAAATACTAGGGTTGGAACTTAAATAATAAATTATTCACAACCGATACAAAAAAAGTGTGTGAATTCCTAAGGGACCAAACTGCTGAGGTAATCGGTCCCTAGATTTACACATTACTTAAACTAACTTAAATATGCTAGGAACAACACACTCACCTCCGGTTGGAGGGGCCGCACAATGCGTGACATGGCGACTCAAACCGCGCGGTCATTCTGCGCAGTCCGATACAAAAGAGTTACATGTTTGCACCTGTTACTGCCCTTCAAAGTAGTCATCAGCGTTATGTAGAACCCGTTGCCAGCGATGTGGAAGGCGTAGTATACCGTTAGAAGAGCCTGTTCTGTTGATGGTGCGAATGGAGCGGTCTAAAGTTATGGTGATTCTCGTGTACGACTGTGGTAGAGGTGGGGGATCCGCTCCTGAACTAATTCATAGAGTTGAATCTTTCAAAGGAGTGAACAATCAGTGATTCAGAAAAAAAGAACGGTAGCTCCAAACGTTTCACACAGCAGAGAGACAGAGAGAGAGAGAGAGAGAGAGAGAGAGAGAAGGAGTCGGAGCAGACCAGTGGGGCCTCTTCTGGTCAGAGCACACTGCACGCCACACAACACAGCCAGCGCCGGCCTCTGACCTGCTTCTGCCTTGGCTGCCTACATTGTGCTGTGCCCCATTGGATTTTGTGTTTCACATATGCCGTGCCCTCTCTGTGCTTCCTCTGCCGCGTACAGTGTCTGGCGCACCTTAACTTTGCAAAGCACTCCGTCGGCGATCGTTTCAGTCGCACGTCCTGCCCTCTGGGCAGTTGATGCGAGCAACAGAACACAGAGCCTCCTAGCGGAGATCATAAGAACTACTTGCAACAACCTGCTCGCAAGGGAACGGACGATGTGTCTCCGAGCGGGTGAGTGGTGACAGTTCACCGCTCCCCCCACCCTCGGAACTCGCCCGCTCAACGCTCACCCCACCGTTCTCGACTCTAGCCAGAGCGTTGAGTAAAGCAACTCAGGTGTCACTCTGTTCTCTGCGGTCTTAGCTCACGCAGTAATACAGCTCGCGTCTCGACCTGCTTGACTCAGCGCCTCTGCATCGGAGTTCGTCTCTACTGGATATTGTTCTTCGTAGTAATACCGTTATGTATATTACATAATTAAGTTATGTATACATCATTTGTTTTTATTTTATTTTTATTTGTTTAAACTGATCAGATTAGGTTCCTGACGGCTCCTCTTACTATAGGATTTTTTATTATGGTCACTCGAATTTACACTTTAATTACGAGCGAACCGATAAACATATAGCAAAAGTGATACACCAATATTTTCCTTGTTTTATTCTGCGGAAGGCTATATGCAGCACTTCGGTCTTACAGTCAAATTTATATATTTTTTTCTTATTGTAGTACGGATTTTGCGATTTTAGGCGTCTTCGGAAGGAAATGTTCACTTTAAAAATATATGGCTTGCGATGTATTTGTACGAGGTTAATGAAATTTTAATACATTATAGCCAAATATATTGTTAATGTAAATCTCAAGTTACAACATTTTCCGATCGCCCAAAAAACCACGATAGTGCAAAATAAATCAATAATCAAAAACTTTGTCATATCGTGGAAATTTCAATAAACAATACAAAATTCTTACTCATTATCTGTGTTACTTCAAAATAGGATGAAATAAGATGAAAATACAGGTATAGTACTGGAATAAACCAAGTTTAAAGGGCAATGTGCCTTCCATTTATTTTCTGTTGTGCATGAGTGGTGAGTCATGAAAAAGAGCTAGTTCATTTCAGGGAGTGAACAGTTCTGATCCAATCTCTGAAAAGAACAGTTTTGCCCATCTCTACTGTGGTGGTGTTATCCTTAAGAATTACGTTCCTCCACGGCAGACCGTCAGTGCACAGTACTACTGTTCGTTTTTAGGGCATCACCTGGGACCAGCGTTTCGATAGAAGCAGCGACAGTTTCTGTGCAACACACTCATCATTTTGCACGGACGCATACAGTGCAAGCTGTGGCTCCTGTGTTCGGTCAATGGGACTGGGAAGTACTGTACCATCCACCATACTCCCCAGTCTTAAGTCCTTATGACTTTGATTTGATTCTGAAATAGAGGAACCATATCGTGGCATTCGCTTCAGAACTGTTCCAGAGATTCGACGGGCAGTAGACTGCTCCATCCGCACCATCAACAGAACAGGCTCTGCTAACGGTATACTACGCCTTCCACATCGCTGGCAACGGGTTCTACATAACGCTGCTGACTACTTTGAAGGACAGTAACAGGTGCAAACATGTAACCCTTTTGCATCGGTTGTGAATAAACAGATGCCACTATTTAAGTTCCAATCATCGTATTTAAGTCTTGGAAATAGTGAAATGACGATTATTAAAATCTTTATCTCTACACATGACAATTTTTTATCACAGGAAAGAATGATCATTAAGAAATCCTCATTAGCTTATATAAATCTACGTTGTCGTAGCTGGTCAATGCACTGAGTTGGTGGAGAATAAATTTACTTTTTGAAGCAATGAAAAAAACTCATGTACTCAATGTGAGGGTAGGTTAGTTCCCTTCCTTTTGACATTCAATGGTCAAAGTGTATACAAGTTGGAGTGAGCAAAATCTAGACTCAACATTCACGGTGGCCTAATGTACGATGGTACTTTACCAAGTGACATCTGCAAAGGCGTTGCCTCTGTGCTGGATCTGAAATGCTAATTCCCTACTTTGGCCTTGACTGACTTCACTCAGTCTCAACTTTCCTGCATTCCGTTGAACTTTTATCTTTTCCTACTCAAAATAATGTCTACTGCACACTCGCTATGGGTCGGAGCGACATGCACAATTTCTTTGCCCGCAAAAATTCCCGCACGAGTAATTAACTACCACTTTGGTATCTGTCGCCACGATACGTGAAGTGTATCGTCCTCACTTCGCCAGCAAAGCTCTCAACGCCCTCGCTTATTTCCACACACTTGTGCGGTCCGCCACGAGACAAAAGAGAGAGAGAGAGAGAGAGAACCTTAATTTTAGGTCTCAAAATGTTTTTATATTATAGAGACCTTACCACCGTGTAGCGTCTGCGTCCCCAAGTATGGCTTCAGCCAATCACCGTCTCGCAAGAGGTGAATACATTTTTATTTTTGTGCTGGGTCACAGCCTAGCCCTGTTAATGACGTGCAGCCACTTACCCTCGGTCCCATCCTTATTTACGTTAAAAGACATAATGTATTGTTCTGGCCTTATCCCTTACTGTGCCGAAGCTCGCCGTTCTCTTGCTAAATGGGATTTCTATGATATCATTAAAAATCTGCTCGTTTCGTTTCCAAAATGCGTTTTACTTTAAATTGTTTGTTCATGCCAGCCCATATATTGGTAGATATTGTTTTGTTAGTTTTCGGTACATGAGATTAACTGCAACTGCCTTTTGTTAATATAATACAATTATTATTTTTTGAGGATCTCATACTCTATCGTCCTGTCGTTATGGATCAAGATCTTGTAAAATCCTTAAAATCCAAACGCCTTACAGCAGTTTCTGTACAAGGAACTTACCTACACTTAGTGCTTACATAGTACAAGCACCTCATGATCGGCGTTTCTAACATGGTTTCCAGAGATGGCAACCTAAATATTTTGAGACTTTGATTCCTTACTAGAACAGTCAGATGATAATTTGTGTTCTTACATGGCTCCATACGCGATAAAGCAGAAATAATGAGTACATAAATAATATGATCACTCAATGATTGGTGTTTCTTACATTCTTTGTATACATGATTTTCTACTGACGTTGAGTAATCGTATTACACGGTCACCCAATGATTAATGTTTCTTAAAACGTTCCCATACATGTTATACTGCTTATATTAAGTGATCACATAGTACGATCACCTGAAGAGCTGAGTTTCTCACGCAGTTTCCATACACCGTGGACCACTTATACAGGGTGTTACAAAAAGGTACGGCCAAACTTTCAGGAAACATTCCTCACACACAAATAAAGAAAATATGTTATGTGGACATGTGTCCGGAAACGCTTAATTTCCATGTTAGAGCTCATATTAGTTTCGTCAGTATGTACCGTACTTCCTCGATTCACCGCCAGTTGGCCCAATTGAAGGAAGGTAATGTTGACTTCGGTGCTTGTGTTGACATGCGGCTCATTGTTCTACAGTACTAGCATCAAGCACATCAGTACGTAGCATCAACATGTTAGTGTTCATCACGAACGTGGTTTTGCAGTCAGTGCAATGTTTACAAATGCAGAGTTGGCAGATGCCCATTTGATGTATGGATTAGCACGGTACAATAGCCGTGGCGCGGTACGTTTGTATCGAGACAGAATTCCAGAACGAAGGTGTCCAGAGAGGAAGACGTTCGAAGCAATTGATCGGCTTCTTAGGGGGCACGGAACATTCCAGCCTATGACTCGCGACTGGGGAAGCGCTGAACGACGAGGACACTTGCAATGGACGAGGCAATTCTTCGTGCAGTGGACGATAACCCTAATGTCAGTGTCAGAGAAGTTGCTGCTGTACAAGGTAACGTTGACCACGTCACTGTATGGAGAGTGCTACGGGAGAACCAGTTGTTTCCGTACCATGTGCAGCGTGTGCAGGCACTATCAGCAGCTGATTGGCCTCCAAGGGTACACTTTTGCGAATGGTTCATCCAACAATGTGTCAATCCTCATTTCAGCGCAAATGTTCTCTTTACGGGTGAGGCTTCATTCCCACGTGATCAGATTGTAAATTTTCACAATCAACATGTGTGGGCTGGTGACAATCCGCACGCAATTGTGCAATCACGTCATCAACACAGATTTTCTGTAAACGTTTGGGCAGGCATTGTTGATGATGTCTTGATTGGGCCCCATGTTCTTCCACCTACGCTCAATGGAGCACGTTATCATGATTTCATACGGGATACTATACCTGTGCTGCTAGAACGTGTGCCTTTACAAGTACGACACAACATGTGGCTCATGCAAGATGGAGCTCCTGCACATTTCAGTCGAAGTGTTCGTACGCTACTCGACAACAGATTCGGTGACCGATGGATTGGTAGAGGCGGACAAATTCCATGGCCTCCACGCTCTCCTGACCTCAAGCCTCTTGACTTTCATTTATGGGGGCATTTGAAAGCTCTTGTCTACGCAACCCCGGTACCAAATGTAGAGACTCTTCGTGATCTTATTGTGGACGGCTGTGATACAATACGCCATTCTCCAGGGCTGCATCAGCGCATCAGGGATTCCATGCGACGGAGGGTGGATGCATGTATCCTCGCTAACGGAGGACATTTTGAACATTTCCTGTAACAAAGTGTTTGAAGTCACGCTGGTACGTTCTGTTGCTGTGTGTTTCCATTCCATGATTAATGTGATTTGAAGAGAAGTAATAAAATGAGCTCTAACATGGAAAGTAAGCGTTTCCGGACACATGTCCACATAACATATTTTCTTTCTTTGTGTGTGAGGAACGTTTCCTGAAAGTTTGGCCGTACCTTTTTGTAACACTCTGTATAGAGGATGTAAATAATACGATCACCTAATAGAGCTTCTGACATGGTTAACGTGCACAGATCACCAGCAATGTGTGGTTACGTAGTGTGGTGATTATTACCGTTTCCTATATCGTTTGCATACATAGCAGGCTACATATATTGAGTGCTCCTTTCTGTTATACTTAACAGATAGTGTTTTTCACACACTTCCTGGGTCTAGTGAAGCAGGGGATACAACTCGTCGGCTTTGACCAATGACGTCATACGTTAGTCATAGATAGTAATGTCTTCACTTCGAGGCATAGATAATAAAACAGTTCTGTGTTCCGGATAAGCGCTATCACTGTACATTAAAATTATTCGCAATGATATTGAGGTAATTTGGAGTATTAGTTTGTTATTGTAGAACAATTTATACTGTCCTATTTTCGTTCATAGGAATGGATTTGTCTGTTTGTGGGTATGTATTTTTCGTTACTGTCTGTCTAGGTGAGCTTCGGTTATTCCTTGATATTTCCGTGCGGTAAGTTCACGTTTCCATTTGCTTCTTTCACTGTATTTCACTATTTTGACATTACGTAATAGAAATTTCTCAGCTGTCGATACTCTTTCGTTTCCCAGCACTAGTATCAGTACGACACTTTCGAATGTGTATTTACTATATCACAGGCGAAACCCCTGTCACAACTGAAATTTGTATCCCCTCCCTCACTTCGCCTTTACACTCACGACACAACTAAAATTTGTATCCCGTCCTTCACTTCGCCTTTACACTGACGACAGAGCTAAAATCTGTATCCCGTCCTTCACTTCGCCTTTACACCGACACTATATATGTCAATTGGCGAACAAGATACAAATGTTGCGTACAGCTATATAGCTCAAGTAACGAGTGGGATCCTATTAGCGTCCAAGGCAACAAGAAAACTGTACCCCATAGTGAAGAACGGGTTACAAATTCTTAATGTGTCGTCTTCTTGTCTCCGTGTAGTTCAGTTGTGGTACAGATTGCAAATGTAACTTACGTCTATTTCCACATTTTCGTTACCAGTGTAAATATATAGAGGTCAACGGAAGTCTGGTATACATATTTACATACGTAGGCCCTTCTGTCATCAGTAGTACTGATATGTACGTAAGAAAGGACTGTTAGTAATAGCGGAGACCAAATAAACAACACATCTACAATTTGTATCCCGTGTTACACTTACAGTTTACTGAAGCGGAGCATACATTGTTCAAGTGAAGAACAGGACAGCAATGCTAGTGAAAACGAAGAAATCGACTTACGACAAACTCGTATTCCGTACTGTACTTAAGCAACACACTTCGAGTGAGCTTTTAATTTGTATCCGGTGTTTCATTTACGGTTTAGTGAAGCAGGGGATACATCGTTCAAGTGAACAACAGGACAGCAATGCTAGTTGAAACTAAGAAATCGACGTACGCTGAACTTTATTGCTTAAGTGCAGTACGGGGTACAAGTAATAATAATAGTAATAATAATAATTATTATTATTACCTGCCCGCATCTCGTGGTCGTGCGGTAGCGTTCTCGCTTCCCACGCCCGGGTTCCCGGGTTCGATTCCCGGCGGGGTCAGGGATTTTCTCTGCCTCGTGATGCCTGGGTGTTGTGTGCTGTCCTTAGGTTAGTTAGGTTTAAGTAATTCTAAGTTCTAGGGGACTGGTGACCATAGATATTAAGTCCCATAGTGCTCAGAGCCATTTGAACCATTTTTGTATCCCGTACTGCACTTAAGCATTAAAATTCTAAAGAGTTTCGAGATACAACTGACATACATGTAACGTGATGTATTCTTTGCTAGTAATATATTTCATTCATTTCTTTCCATTGTATTTTGCGGAGAAATACTAAGATACAAACACGCGATATCGTTAACGTGAAAATGCTTCTGGCCCTTATATATGTAAAGTACAGTTTTTCTCTCTTGCATTCCTTTGTTTCGGAACATTCTTCTCAGCTCTTTCATCTTTGTAATACATGCACTCTGGCCAATTCTGACGTCATTGGTCAAAGCTGACGGGTTGTATCCCCTGCTAAACTAGACCCCAGTTCCTGTACAAGGCAGACTACCTATATCGAGTGCTTAGACAGTACATTCGCTTGATGATTAGTGCTTCTTCTGTGCTTTCCTCAGATGGAAGACCAACTATATTGAGTGTTTGCATAGTACTATCACATAACGAATAGTGTCTCTTAAGAAGTTTCCACGCAACAATCATATTTTTCCAGGTGCAGCACATTTATATTTGGAAAAATGTATGACACAGTGATGTCCTGTAAGAATTATTTATTAGTACCAGTTTGGGTCATTGCTATCTTCATAGTATTGTAATGAGAAACCGGAAGGAAAACGCAATGTAACATTGAAACAGAATACAAAACACAATGCGATTACACACTCATCTTCAAATACTTAGGAAAAAATTGCAGTCACAACATTACATGTCATACATGTCTCAATATACGAAGAAAAACATGATTACAGTAAAAATGTGTGAAACAGGTAACATAATTTTCCAGTACTAAAGAAATATAGTTCGATGCACTGGCTGTCAAGTATGCACTCAACAAGACAAAAGACCGAAAAATCATACAGACCAAGTTGGTACATGTGGATGGTAGCACAGAACCATTTTTACCTAATACTAGGTCCCACGTTGGTATAAAATTACAAGAGTAAAATGGCCATGTTCAACGTAGGGATTGTTTTTCCCATGACCAAAATATATGTACAAGGCGAACATATTCCTTATTTATAAGTCATTCAACCATATTATAGAAAATTGTGCACAAACCCAAGAATAAGGTATAAGACACAAACTGAAGCTGCATCACATTCCAGATACACAAGAAGTACAGTAAATAGATTCAATATTCCATGCCAAGTCACTGAAAATATAATTCAAGAAATAATGAAGAGGAAAATTATAATGAAATTAAATGTGAAAGGTGTCCTTTGTTCTTATGTTGAAAGTCAAGATGTCAAACCAAGCTTCACGAAAGTGAAAATAAACCTCATACGTCATAAGTAGCTCAATAATTGAACATAATAAGTCACGTGAAGGAATACAGCAACACATCAATCTCCAATACTTCTACAGTACATAACATTACAAGAGACTGCAGTACTTCAGCTCTTAAGTACTTTGTCAATAAATAATCATCCAGAAGTACACTAAGTGATAAAAGTATCCAGACACCCACAAAAGCATACTTGTTCATATTAGGTGCATTGTGCTGCCACCTACTGCCAGGTACCCCATATCAGCGATCTCAGTAGTCATTAGACATTGTGAGAGTGCAGAAGGGGGCGCTCCGCGGAACTCAAAAATGGTTCAAATGGCTCTGAGCACTATGGGACTCAACTGCTGTGGCAACTGCTGTGGTCATCAGTCCCCTAGAACTTAGAACTAATTAAACCTAACTAACCTAAGGACATCACACACATCCATGCCCGAGGCAGGATTCGAACCTGCGACCGTAGCAGCAGCGCGACTCCGGACTGGAGCGCTTAGAACCGCACGACCACCGCGTCCGGCGCGGAACTCACAGACTTCGTACGTGGTCAGGTGATTGGGTGTCACTTGCGTCATACATCTGTACGCGAGATTTCCACACTCCTAAACATCCGTAGGTCCACTGTTTCCGATGTGATGGTGAAGTGGAAACGTCAAGGGGCACATACAGCACAAAAGCGTACAGGCTGACCTCTCCTGCTGACTGACACAGACCTCCAACAGTTGAAGAGGGTCGTAATGTGTAATAGGCAGACATCTATCCATACCACCACACAGGAACTCCAAACTGCATCAGCGTCCACTGTAAGTACTATGATAGTTAGGCGGGAAGCGAGAAAACTTGGACTTAATGGTCGAGCGAAAGCTCATAAGCCACACATCACGCCGGTAAATGCCAAACGACGCCTCGTTTGGAGTAAGGAACGTAAACACTGGACAATTGAACAGTGGAAAAATGTTGTGTGGAGTGACGAATCACAGTACACAATGTGGCGATCCAGTGGCAGCGTGTGGGTATGGCGAATGCTCGGTGAACGTCATCTGCCAGCGTGTTTAGTGCCAAGAGTAAAATCCGGAGGTGGTGGTGTTAGCGTGTGGTCGCGTTTTTCATGGAGTGGGCTTGCACCCTTTGTTGTTCTGCGAGGCACTGTCGCAACAAACAGCTACATTGATGTTTTAAGCACCTTCTTGCTTCAACACACTGTTGAAGAGCAATTCGGGGATGGCGATTGCATCTTTCAACACGATCGAGGGCCTGTTCATAACGCACGGCCTGTGGCGGAGTGGTCACGCAACAGTAACATCCCTCTAATGGAATGGCCTACACAGAATTCTGACCTGAATACTATAGAACACCTTTGGGATGTTTTTGAACGCCGACGTGAAAAGGCTGCTGCCCCTCTTCAGGAACCACACGTTTGTCTGGCCTCTCAATAGAGACCCCTCCGTTGTGGTTGCACCTATGGTACGGCTATCTCTATCGCTGAGGTACGCAAGCCTCCCCACCAATGGCAAGGTGCATGGTTCAAAAAAATGGTTCAAATGGCTCTGAGCACTATGGGACTTAACATCTATGGTCATCAGTCCCCTAGAACTTAGAACTACTTAAACCTAACCAACCTAAGGACATCACAGAACACCCAGTCATCACGAGGCAGAGAAAATCCCTGACCCCGCCGGGAATCGAACCCAGGAACCTGGGCGCGGGAAGCGAGAATCCTACCGCACGACCACGAGCTGCGGACCGTGCATGGTTCATGGGACAGGGGAGTCGCCACGTATAAAGTGCCAAACATTTGTGAAAACGAAGAAGACTGATTTTGTTGCTGCTCACTTGAGTCGAGCAATCTAAGCTCTCCTCTTAGGGTTCTCATTATCTACATACTCGGAAATCGCTAAATATTTATTTCATCCTTTGTTCTGTAATTAGAATTGTAAATAGCATCGAATATTGCTGAACGTACTTGTATCTTTCATAAGAAAAAATAACACTAACATAAGAAAAAATAACTCTAACATAAGAAAAAATTGCATATGAGGAGACGGGAACTTACAATTTTGTACTGCAGAACCTGCAGAACCCACGAAATTGTCTACTTTTTTATTTCTAAATTCTTTCATTGTACTAAAACAGGATGAATTAAAGTGTAATACAAAAGTTTATACAAACTCAGTCACCACCAAACCATTCTTCAAACCGTTACATTAATGAAAGAATTAATTATCCAAAATAAAATAAACAATAAAACAGGGGGAAAAGGGTCAGTATTCATATGTGCAGTATTAACTGATTGTAACATCTTCTTGAAGAACATATTCACTATTGTATGTTGATGTATTGCTTTAGCTACTTTTAGATGTAAATTAGGGAACAGAATTTAAAAAATATTGTCAAAGAACCTATCTCATAACTTTGTTTTTAAGGTTGTTGTTATCATATGCCGTTTCTTTCAAAACTAATTTCAAGCATGCTCCCATTATTTCATCTCAGTACTTGATAATTTTGTGTAATTTGCACTTCATATACATTTGAAATTTCATCATGTGAAATTTGTCGCGTGTCTTGGTCATCGTAGATTCTCTTGAAGGCTGCCGTGCTTGATGCATTAATTATTAATTGATATTTAATTATAATGGAGACGTGTTTGTGGCAAAATTCCAACAATCTCTTATCTTGAAATCGCATACTGTAAATTTTCATACAAGCGTGTTCCACGTTTAATTTGTAAACTATTGATGATAACAACTCACTCCTGAGATAGCTCTCTTGTATGAAGCCATAACAGACGATAAGTCACTACATGACGTTTAGTTACAACAATAATTATAACAAATCACTCCAAGAATGACGTGTTTTTATTAGTATCACATATGCGTGCATGAACTCCTGTGAGTAGTCCATATTAAACACTAACGCAAGTCGATTAGCAGTTCCTGCTGTCATCGTTATTGCGCGCGATTTCAAAATGACGTCACGTATGCGGGAAATGTTGTGAAATGAGTGTTACCTGACTAAACATATCTATGATACGCTACTCTTTGGTTACCAGAGGTAGCAGTAGAGGAGAAGATGACAGAGCCGAGAGTCGGCTCCAAAGATAGTGTATTGAATCGTCGGTGGCTGAGGACCTTTGGTGGCGGACGTTCTGAATTGACAATGAATTTTATTTGAGATACTCCCTAGTGTGAGTGGGAACAGAGGATAATTTTTAAGATGGTTTCATAGACAGACGGGAGGGACATTTAGAAAAAGGTAAGAAAAAAAAGATTCATTATTTGCTGCAAGCACTGCTCGAATAATTATTGTAATGTAAAGATTCCACTTTCGTTCAACAATAATTACGTTTTCGTGCCCAGGGCCAAACTGAAATTTTGATACCGTGGCTGCGTGCAAAATGTAGGCCGATTCTTTCTAACAAAAACGCAGCAATAGGGCTATGTATTTAAATAAATAGCGCCATAGCCTGCTTCCAGCATAAAGGTTGATCTTCAGACGGCACCTTTGCTTGAAGTTAACAAAAGCTTTCAGTTCTGTATTACCACTTACGGTGAAAGATTCTTGGAATGGTGGTGCCGTCGAAAATCTCACAATTTTGGTGGATTTTTTTTTTTTATCTTATGGGACTTAACTGCTAAGGTCATCAATCCCTAAGCTTACAGACTACTTAACCTAAATTATCCTAAGGAGTAACACACACACCTATGACCGAGGGAGGACTCGAACCTCCGCCAGGACCAGCCTTAGAGTCCATGACTGCAGCGCCTTAGACCGTGCGGCTAATCCCGCGCGGTGGAATGTTATTGACTGCTACGCGAGAAATACTGTAGAATATATGCAGCATTTATATAGACAGTTTCGAAATACCCGTTTGAAACTTCTAGGACCTGTAGAGGGCGAGAGACTACGTAACGCTCTGAAAGGAACCTATGTCCAGAAACGTTATCGAACGACGCAACAGAGTGTCTAATTTACAGGAGGCAGCTGTAATTTTTTTCACCGTGCACAAGCTCTAGAGATTCATCGATGAGAGGATACGGAACAAAAAGGTCTAATGAGCTTATGTCCGGAAATGCAAGGTTTGCATGGTTTCCATACTAGGGACCATTTATTCCATCGTACTTTGTTACAGAGACTATGGTCCAATACGTGCTGTACCATGCAGCTACAGTTACAGTATGCATAGTTTCCTCCTAGACGGTGGTACTGTTCCTCATACGTCATGCCCCAGCACAACCTCCTGCTATACTAATTGGTAACGTTATGCCCGATTCATTTCTCTTGCTGACTCACTTGTAGTGGATGTGATGCTGCATTGTACACAACGGTTCCGTATTCGAATCGAGAGCTTGCCAACATGGTGTCTACTTACGGAAAGGCACATGGCACTGGGAGGCGGGCAGCAAGGTCGTATAAGGAGACCTAGACCCACCAACAATAACCATAGCATTCAGTGTCTCCAACAGCGTTTCGCCTTTTGTCTTGAGACAGGTTCGTTTCAGGAAGCAAGAAATCATCGAGGACTTACCCGACATTTTCGGGCATCAGACTTCTAGGAAACTGTGATTAACACTGCGGAAGGCGACCGCCGTGTCGGTACCAGGCAGTTAGTTGACCTACCAGTACAGGGTACGCCAGACGACCGTGTTCACCATTTTGCATGATAATTGTTACTACCCTCATCACTTACAGCGTGTGCTGGGCTTACTAGCGACAGATTTTTCACATAGGGAGCAGTTTTGTAGCTGGTTTCTTCACCAGACAAACACGATTCCGGGACTTCTGTCGTCCATACTATTCACAGATGAGGCTACCTTTACGCTGAGTGGTATCTTAACTACCACAACAGCCCCTCTGTGGGACAGTATGCAGAACCCCTATGGTATGGTGACAGCGAATCGTCAGCATCGGTGCAGCTGAAATGTGTGGTCCGGGATAATTGGCGACCGTATATTGGGACAAGTAATCTAGCCACTTCGCCTAATAGGCCGGTGACTTTGCCTTCCCTACTGGAAGAAGTGTCACTGATGATTCGAAAAGTTATGTAGCTGCTACATGATGATGCTCCAGCCCACTTCGACATTAACGCCCAGACGCATCTGAATCGTCTTACCCAGCGGATGGATCGGACGAGGGAGTCCAGTTACGTGGCCTGCTCGTTCACCGGCGATTTCTGGTTATGGAGCCATCTCAAAACTATCGTGTCTCCAGAGTCCATTCCAGGTGTGGAGACACTGGAGCAGCGTATTCATGCTGCCTTCGCCACTGTTGAGATGCAGCTTGGCCGATGTGAACGTGTGAGGCAGAACGTGCTACGGCGTGTACACGCATGTGTTGAGCCACGTGGAAACCATTTTCAACGCATAATTTAACTGTAGCGGCATGGTACAGCGCGTATTAGACCACAGTCTTTGTAACAATGTAGACTGAATAAATAGTCTCTAGCATGGAAACCATGCATTTCCGGTCATAAGTTCATTAGATCTTTTTCGTTCTGTGTCCTCTCATCGCTCAATCCGTAGAGTTTGTACGCTGTGGAAAAAAATCACCCTGTATGTACACGGTATTTCGTAACGATGTAACGAACTTTCAGGCATGACGGAAAAGGGATAAATGTATCAGTGTGATGTAAGGGTCCCTGTACCGGATACGAATGAGTCGAAAGGTAAAAGCGAAATTCATTCTGATACCTGCGACAAAGGAATACATGTACCGGTACTGTTGTTGCTAAGAATGTAGTGTACGCAACTTTCTTGAGATGATAGTATGGACCAAAAAATGGAGAAAGTTTGCAAGATCCTCTCGCTTCTAAACTGATACTGTTATTACTCAGCTTAGCCGAGAGTCCGTAGAGGGTAGTATATGTGACGTACAGTATAACTGGTCAGCATTTCCACCCGGAATTAGCGAGTGTAAGTCGGACCTTCCTTGATCCTCCTTGGTCGGTCGTGTCGTCGGATTTCCTCCTACCTGTGCGCGGTGCAGCTCTCGTAAATGTCGTCCCGTGCAGATTCTTCATTGGCGCATTGGATGTCTCTGTCGGTGGAAGCTAATTATCTGAATTTGCTGTCGATCAACTTTGAGTTATCTATTTACTCGAAATTAACATTCAGAATGCCGTTATATCACTTTTATTCCTGTTAGATCAATAATGAAAAACTCATCTCACAAACTACTCGTAACCGAGAGCATGGCTACCATCGAGCAAGAGAGGGAGAGCTCTTAACGCCGACTGCCGACTTTGGCGCGCAGTCCGTATCTCTTACTAGTTTCGTCACAGTTCGTGGATTTCCGATCAAGTTCGTACTGCTGTCGCGGCTACACCGCACATCAGTAGCAGACAAATTGTACGAGAATCGGGATCTCAAAAACGTCGGTGTTGAGAATGCTACATCAACATCGATTGCACCCGTACCATATTTCTGTGCACTAGGAATTGCATGGCGACAACTTTGAACATCGTGTACGGTTCTACCACTGGGCACAAGAGAAATTACGGGACGATAACAGATTTTTTGCACGCGGTCTATTTAGCGATGGAATTTCATTCACCAACAGCGGTAACGTAAACCGGCATAATATGCACTTTTGGGCAACGGAAAATCCGCGATGGCTGCGACAAGTGGAACATCAGCGACCTTGGCGGGTTAATGTATGGTGCGACATTATGGGAGGAAGGATAATTGGCCCCCATTTTATAGATGGCAATCTAAATGGTGCAATGTATGCTGATTTCCTACGTAATGTTCTACCGACGTTACTACAAGATTTTTCACTGCGTGACAGAATGGCGATGTACTTCCAACATGATGGATGTCCGGCACATAGCTCACGTGAGGTTTAAGCGGTATTGAATAGCATATTTCTTGACAGGTGGATTGGTCGTCGAAGCACCATACTATGACCAGCACGTTCACCGGATCTGACGTCCCCGGATTTCTTTCTGTGGGGAAAGTTGAAGGATATTTGCTATTGTGATCCACCGACAACGCCTGACAACATGCGTCAGCGCATTGTCAGTGCATGTGTAAGTAGGCTGTTTAGGTTTTTATGTTGGTAACGCCACGTAGCGCTCCGTATGAAAATCACTGGTTGTGCTGTGTGCAGTCTGTGGCTGGTTTGCATTGTTGTTTGCTATTGTAGTGTTGGGCAATTGGCTGTTAACAGCGCGTAGCGTTGCGCTAAAAATGTTGTGTGTCAGTTTAGTGTTGATCAGAATAGGTACAGAGCGAAATGTCTGAGTACGTTCAATTCTGCTCAGCTGTTTGAAAATCAAATAATGTAAGATGTTTATCAGCACAGTAAGTCATTAATTTTTCTAAGGGGCGCTACACATGTGCGAACATTACGGAAGGCGAACTACTCGCTGTTGAGAGGAATGTCGTTACACGTATTGCCAAGTGCACTGAGGTTGACGGACATCATTTTGAGCATTTATTGCATTAATATGTAACAGCATGCGTTCTCAGAAATAAGTTCACAAAGGTACATGTATCACATTGTAACAACCGAAATAAAATGTTCAAACGTACCTACGTTCTGTATTTTAATTTTAAAAACCTACCAGTTACCAACTGTTCGTCTAAAATTTTGGGCCATATGTTTGTGACTATTAGAGCGCCATCTATCACAAAGCGAAGAAAGTGGTCCAACTAAAACATTCATATTTCTTTACGCACGACACGAATATGTAATAAAAATGGGGGAGGGTCCTATTTAAAAAAACGCAGTTGATATCCGTTTGACCTATGGCAGCGCCATCTAGCGGGCCAACCATAGCGCCATCTGGTTTCCCCCTTCAAGCGAGCTAGACAAGTTTCGTTCTTTGTAGTTTTTTCGTTTGACGCTTATTTCGTGAGATATTTGGCCCGGTCACGATCAATGGACCACCCTGTATAACCAAGCTGAGCAAAGTACCGCACAAACTTAAAGAATTTTGTGCACCATGGTAAATGTACAGAAAAATGGCGATCTCACTAATACAACAGTAATTACTATTCGTCACGTTCCATTTTTACTTAAAAGTAAATTATAAGAAAAGTGAAGAATTAATTTACAACTTAAATAAGGCTTGTCTGAAACAGTTTAAATTGCGTTCGACAAGGCCAAGGAAAGATCATAGTTTGATGCTGATGATGAGTTAGTAAAGTGACCTGAATACCTCTTCAATTTAAAATAAAATTTTCTTTCATTTTCAAAGATCTCACTAAGTTTATCATTTGAGTTGCAATTCAGATCGCAAGATTACTGCAGTTTCATATCTTGCACTAAATCGTGGTCAGATAGCTGCATTTTTCGAAAGATATCAAAATTTTAATTTGCCAAAGTACATAAAAAAATACTGAGGCAGTTATCCCCACAATTATTTATTTCAAGATCATCCATTTCAGCACTTCCGCATTCTTACAGTTCAACAAGACGGATTTACCCGTTGCAGGTAAGCATCAACGGTAGGGCCTAAACGAACTTTCTGAGATGCAGTTAGGAACTGTGTTAATTTGCAATTTTTTTCGTGATTCAGTAGATGTGTTATGTGACAGGGCACAGTTTCAAGACGCTACAGTTAGCCAGTGTGGTGCGCTTGTTTGCTAGTGTGTTATTGGTAATCATTCTCTGTATTCAGTTTCAATTGCAGACAGATTTATTTTACAGTAATCGGCGCCACCACGCAAATCGAAAATAATTCACAGTTATTGTTCGTGTCCAAAAGATGGGTAGCAAAGGTTATTGTAGATGGGAACATACGATAGACACTGGGATCGGATGCATTTCTGTAGAAACATTAAAACCCGAAGCTCATACTACTGCTAAAAGGTGTAAGGTATACAGTAATGGTTATCAGAAATATTTTTAGATAACATGTTTTCTCACACACAGTTTCCAAGCTTCTCCTTAATAACTTTCAAGGTGACATGAATGTTTAGGCAAGGTACTAGGAGCTTTACCGCTTTCTGACTGAGGAAGCAGTTGTCGGACGGAAGGTTACCGCAGCTTAGATGCTAGCACTTGGAAAACGCCTGTCGATGGGTGCTATTTCGCAGGCGAGGCTTGTTGTTAGGAGGGAGAATATTGAAAAAGTTCAAAAATCAGATCAAATAAAAGTATTGCAGTTTTGAATTGGGAACAATAATTTTAAGTTACACAGAGATTAACCAAGACGACCTTCTGCTTTCCGTGCAAACAGGGGGAAAATATACATGAAGCTGAGCCAGTACCATAAATTCATAATGTAAAGACTAGTCGTATTTTACTTACACTACAGATATTTACACACCATTATCTCGGAGCTTGGGAAGGTGAGGCTGCTGCTTTAAATTGTTTTATTAGAAAGTGAGTAAGCAAGACATTGCGGTATTTAACAAACCAAGAAAAGGGAAAGTCATCAAGAAAGGTAGGTGGACATTCTCGAAAGCTGTAGATCCAAAGAAAGGAGGAGGAGATGATCAGCGTTTAACGTACCGTCGATAATGAGGTCATTAGAGAAGGAGCACAAACTAGGATTATGAAAATCGCCCGTACCCATTCAAAGGATGCATCTCGGCATTTGCCTTAAGTGATGTAGGGAAATCACAGAAAACCTAAATCTGTCAAAGAAACAAAAACTGAAAATAAACAGCTTCGTTCATCTAAAAACGCTGAGATAATCGATCTGGTTACTGTAGATGTTGGGTTGGGTTGGGTTATTGTGGAGGAGGAGACCAGACAGCGAGGTCAACGGTCTCATCGGATTAGGGAAGGACGGGGAAGGAAGTCGGCCGTGCCCTTTCACGGATCCATCCCGGTATTTGCCTGGAGCGATTTAGGAAAATCAGGATGGCCGGACGCGGGATACTGTAGCTGTTAAAAGATTTCAAAACTGAAGCTATCTGTTAGGCTCCAAAAAAGAAACGTCGCTTGGTTATACTATATGATGTTCCTAGCAGCATGCCAAACGAAGAGCTCATGACATACATCTACGAACAAAACCTTGACAGAGAAATGAGTTGAGAGTTATTTAATATGGAATTTTCTTTTAAATTTAACAAAGGATCTGGGGGTAAAACCACGTAATGTTATTTGACACAAGTTTCTTCTGGCAACAGAAAGACTGGTGGAAGCTGTACATTGGATTCCCTGCAGTATATGTTAAAGATAACTCGGCGCTAATCACAGTGTGACAATTATTGAATTATATGAATAAAACATAAATTAGTTACAAACTATGGAGTACACACACTTCATTAAACGTGTAAACGTCACTAAAGATATTCGGATTTAGGCTAAGACGTGTTCGATATGCCTGCCATCATTAGTGGTGTGGCGCAGGCGAATAGCCAAATTCTGCGTGACGCGCTGAAGTGTCGAAAGAGCGTTGCTCTCGATGACCTCCTGAATGCCTGATTTTGAGCTCTACGGAATATCAGACCAGCTGTGTGGATGGATTGAAGAGTTTTTAGCAAACAGAACACAGCATGTTGTTATCAATGGAGAGACGTCTACAGACGTTAAAGTAACCTCTGGAGTGCCACAGGGGAGTGTTATGGGACCATTGCTTTTCACAATATATATAAATGACCTAGTAGATAGTGTCGGAAGTTCCATGCGGCTTTTCACGGATGATGCTGTAGTATACAGAGAAGTTGCAGCATTAGAAAATTGTAGCGAAATGCAGGAAGATCTGCAGCGGATAGGCACTTGGTGCAGGGAGTGGCAACTGTCCCTTAACATAGACAAATGTAATGCATTGCGAATACATAGAAAGAAGGATCCTTTATTGTATGATTATATGATAGCGGAACAGACACTGGTAGCAGTTACTTCTGTAAAATATCTGGGAGTATGCGTGCGGAACGATTTGAAGTGGAATGATCATATAAAATTAATTGTTGGTAAGGCGGGTACCAGGTTGAGATTCATTGGGAGAGTGCTTAGAAAATGTAGTCCATCAACAAAGGAGGTGGCTTACAAAACACTCGTTCGACCTATACTTGAGTATTGCTCATCAGTGTGGGATCCGTACCAGATCGGTTTGACGGAGGAGATAGAGAATATCCAAAGAAGAGCGGCGCGTTTCGTCACAGGGTTATTTGGTAACCGAGATAGCGTTACGGAGATGTTTAATAAACTCAAGAGGCAGACTCTGCAAGAGAGGCGCTCTGCATCGCGGTGTAGATTGCTCGCCAGGTTTCGAGAGGGTGCGTTTCTGGATGAGGTATCGAATATATTGCTTCCCCCTACTTATACCTCCCGAGGAGATCACGAATGTAAAATTAAAGATATTAGAGCGCGCACGGAGGCTTTCAGACAGTCGTTCTTCCCGCGAACCATGCGCGACTGGAACAGGAAAGGGAGGTAATGACAGTGGCACGTAAAGTGCCCTCCGCCACACACCGTTGGGTGGCTTGCGGAGTATAAATGTAGATGTAGATGTAATGGTTTTGGGGTTATTCCTGTAATCTCTTCTTTAATACACTCCTACAAAAAGAAGTAGCATGTGTTCAGATCCGAAGAATATGGGGGCTAATCGAGGTTCATGCCAGTGGCCTCTGGGTACCCAGCCAGAATGCGTTCCCCAAAGTTCTCCTCCAGGACATCAAACACTCTCAATGGGGTCGAGCTCCGTCTTGCATGATCTCGTCGAAATCTGGGTAACTTTGGATAATGGGGACGAAATCATCATCCAAAACCTTCAAGTATACCGTTCGTTAGTCACCGTGCCATCAAGGAATGTAGCACCGATTATACCGTGACTGGAAATTGCACACCACACAGAGACTTCTCGAGAGATTTCTCGATCGCGAAATGTGGGTTCTCAGTCCCCCAAGTAAGCCAATGTTGCTTATTGACGAATCCATCCAAACGAAAGTGGGCTCCATCGCTAAAGCAAACCAAGCACGCTCATACAAAGTTCCATCAAGCCTCGAGGCCAACTGTGCATTTTGAAAGTCTTAACGCAAACGGTTCAGAAGTTAGGATGATTTTTTACCACGCAGATATCACAAGTGCTTTGATTATGGACACGTGTGTAAGTTTTGTGATTCAGAAGAGACAATACGTGGGCATTGTGCTAACTAGCAAAGCAGAAACGTAGACGTGATTCAGTTACTGTAAATTGTCAATCTGTGTTTGAAATAATCGCATACAAATTGAACATTTCCGGACATACCATGGCATTATGGTTCAATGAAATAGATGTTGACTTCTGCTAAACCAATACTAAGCTTCCGAAGATGACACATTAAGCTGTCGAATCAGGTAAACCATAATAAAATTTACTACTGACGACTAAATTTTATCTTGAAAAAAATTAAGACAATCTGAAATAAAGAAAACCTATGGCTCTCTTTCTATCACAGTAAATGAAGCCACAACTGAGGGTTGACAGAAACGCCGCAGGAAAACCATAGGTAGGCATCTAAATGTTAGAGTGATAGTAATAGAAATATTCATTTTTTGGAGCTGCTACTCTTGTCCTAGCTTTCCGCATTTGCCGTTAAATTCTAGGCAGAATATATATCGTGTAAGTAGTAGAAATATAACGAAGACAAGGAAAAATAGTGTTATAGACAATCTAAACTTGACTCCAGTTCATAAGAGAAAAAAGTGATAAGAAAATGAGCAGATTATCGTGAATATTTACGCACAAGTAATTCTGCTCTTAACTGTCCATTTTTGTAATCGACATAGTAAAATGGTTCAAATGGCTCTGAGCACTATGGGACTTAACATCTGAGGTCATCAGTCCCCTAGAACTTACAACTACTTGAACCTAACTAACCTCAGGACATCACACACATCCATGCCCGAGGCAGGATTCGAACCTGCGACCGTAGCAGCCACGTGGTTTCGGACTGAAGCGCCTAGAACCGCTCGGTCACAGCGGCCGGCTGAAGCTACGAGTATTTTCTTATTTTCCGTCAAATCCTCTTGAATGACCGACTGACAGGCTCACTCAAGACACGCTTTTGTCCACATCGTGACGTAGTGGGTGATGTTCTTCCACTTTCCTTGTATGCAGTATTTACATCTTCGAAACACCAACTTCGGAGTTTTCTGAAAGCTTTTTGCAACACCACGTATTTGTTCCTGAAACCACAGTACTGTGTCGTATGTTTTGCGCCAGTGTTAGTCTCATGTCATTACATTCGTGGGAGAAAAACTGTACAATTTTGTACACGTCCTACTGTCTCTTGACATTTTCTCGTGGCCGATGAGAGAGATACCCCACCGAAGAACCAGGTTACACTGCCAGAGACTTAGGGCGAATCTTTAATTTGTCAGTACAAGACAAACTGTACGTATGTTGAAAAACGTGCTATTCAGCAAACATGCAATTCTGATATTGAAGCCGGCCGGAGTGCCCCTGCGGTTCTAGACACTACACTCTGGAACCGAGCGACCGCTACGGTCGCAGGTTCGAATGCTGCCTCGGGCATGGATGTGTGTAATGTCCTTAGGTTAGCTAGGTTTAATTAGTTCTAAGTTCTAGGCGACTGATGACCTCAGAAGTTAAGTCGCATAGTTCACAGAGCCATTTTTTTCTTATATTGAAGCAGAACACTTCGCACTCCTCCAGTTTCTGAAATGGGTGCCCATCCTATTGGAGTGGCTCACTGATTATCATCTGTACTCACAGATCCATACGACTGCATGCTGTCCGTTGGTATACAGGCCATGGACTCACCTGCAACGAAAAAACAATGTAATTATCGCGAAAAGTGCTAACGTATCAACTAAAATTTTAGTGACACAATATGCACAAGTAGACAGAACGCTTATGGTTAAATAGCGTGGTAAACAGAGTGAGAGAATTAATTCACTAGTAGACAGAACTACGCTCCTGGAAATTGAAATAAGAACACCGTGAATTCATTGTCCCAGGAAGGGGAAACTTTATTGACACATTCCTGGGGTCAGATACATCACATGATCACACTGACAGAACCACAGGCACATAGACACAGGCAACAGAGCATGCACAATGTCGGCACTAGTACAGTGTATATCCACCTTTCGCAGCAATGCAGGCTGCTATTCTCCAATGGAGACTATCGTAGAGATGCTGGATGTAGTCCTGTGGAACGGCTTGCCATGCCATTTCCACCTGGCGCCTCAGTTGGACCAGCGTTCGTGCTGGACGTGCAGACCGCGTGAGACGACGCTTCATCCAGTCCCAAACATGCTCAATGGGGGACAGATCCGGAGATCTTGCTGGCCAGGGTAGTTGACTTACACCTTCTAGAGCACGTTGGGTGGCACGGGATACATGCGGACGTGCATTGTCCTGTTGGAACAGCAAGTTCCCTTGCCGGTGTAGGAATGGTAGAACGATGGGTTCGATGACGGTTTCGATGTACCGTGCACTATTCAGTGTCCCCTCGACGATCACCAGTGGTGTACGGCCAGTGTAGGAGATCGCTCCCCACACCATGATGCCGGGTGTTGGCCCTGTGTGCCTCGGTCGTATGCAGTCCTGATTGTGGCGCTCACTTGCACGGCGCCAAACACGCATACGACCATCATTGGCACCAAGGCAGAAGCGACTCTCATCGCTGAAGACGACACGTCTCCATTCGTCCCTCCATTCACGCCTGTCGCGACACCACTGGAGGCGGGCTGCACGATGTTGGGGCGTGAGCGGAAGACGGCCTAACGGTGTGCGGGACCGTAGCCCAGCTTCATGGAGACGGTTGCGAATGGTCCTCGCCGATACCCCAGAAGCAACAGTGTCCCTAATTTGCTGGGAAGTGGCGGTGCGGTCCCCTACGGCACTGCGTAGGATCCTACGGTCTTGGCGTGCATCCGTGCGTCGCTGCGGTCCGGTCCCAGGTCGACGGGCACGTGCACCTTCCGCCGACCACTGGCGACAACATCGATGTACTGTGGAGACCTCACGCCCCACGTGTTGAGCAATTCGGCGGTACGTCCACCCGGCCTCCCGCATGCCCACTATACGCCCTCGCTCAAAGTCCGTTAACTGCACATACGGTTCACGTCCACGCTGTCGCGGCATGCTACCAGTGTTAAAGACTGCGATGGAGCTCCGTATGCCACGGCAAACTGGCTGACACTGACGGCGGCGGTGCACAAATGCTGCGCAGCTAGCGCCATTCGACGGCCAACACCGCGGTTCCTGGTGTGTCCGCTGTGCCGTGCGTGTGATCATTGCTTGTACAGCCCTCTCGCAGTGTCCGGAGCAAGTATGGTGGGTCTGACACACCGGTGTCAATGTGTTCTTTTTTCCATTTCCAGGAGTGTATTATGGTTAAATAGCGTGGTAAACAGAGTGAGAGAATTAATTCGTACTGGACAGTCTCCACAATTAGAATAATATATTAATACCTTCAGCTGCTGACGGGCGTTGATATATATATATTAACGGGGACAGGTGAAAATGTGTGCCCTGGCCGGGACTCGAATCCGGGATCTCCTGCTTACATGGCAGACGGTCTAGCCATCTGAGCCAGCGTGGGCACGGAGGGTAGTGTGACTACAGGGACTATCTCCCTCACGCCTCCTGCGAGACCCACATTCTCACCTTATAGCCCACACACTACATTCGTAGTGTCCCTACCCAACACACTCATTACTCGTGGAAGACATTCTTACCATGTCCCCTAAGAGTTCGGGTAAAATGTGTGCATCCGCACAGAAGCGGAAGGTCATGGCCGGTATATGGATATGGTGTCTGTTCTTTCGGACATGTCCGAAAGAACAGACACCATATCCATATGAGTCTCCAAAAGTTTCACGAATTTTGGTGAGTGCTTACGTTACGGATTAACTAAGTGTGTCCGCAGCTCGTGGTCGTGCGGTAGCGTTCTCGCTTCTCGCACCCGGGTTCCCGGGTTCGATTCCCGGCGGGGTCAGGGATTTTCTCTGCCTCCTGATGACCATAGATGTTATGTCTGTTAGTGATCAGAACCATTAACTAAGTGTATAACTAAGACCATTTGAGCGTTTTTATATGCAGGACCCGCAGGATTCCCTGAACAACGTAAGACCAACGAACTACCTTTCCGCTCAACCCAACTGCCCCATTCTCAACTCAGGCAGGTGCGGTGCGCTTCGGCGCTATACATTTTAGTACAATTACACGAGTCAAGAAGTGCTTTGCGCTGCTCTACCCCTACCCGTTTTATTGACGCTATTGCCCCGAAGTTATTTACTGTAAGCTTTCACCAATAATACAGTGACAGTACTTCCTGTACATTGTGCCTAAAAGCAGAGGAAGGAAGTCATCGCATCCAACAGTGACACGGGAGTGGTATCCCTATTCTGACACTCACCTAAATGGCGTCATTGAAGCCACAGATTATACCCTGTCGGGGCATCATCAATATCAGTCGGTCTTGCAGTTGTATCCTTATTTGGTAGTGCACGTCAGATTTTTGGCTGTTCAAATGTAACATAGTCTCAAACAACGTTACAGCGATTTCAGCGACAGAAATTGTATCAGGCTATGATCGCAACCATTTTTTCTCCTTAATTTGATTACTAGTTGTGCTCGAAGACTGATACAGCTTCTACACTTCCATTATTCCTGCCTCGGAAGGACTTAAGTGATGAGCGAGCACATTGTGACCACTCTCTAATGTTAGAACGAAAGCCGCTTGGTTACGTAGGGGGCACGCGACTCAGCAAGTTAAGTAGATGAGTGGAGAGGAGAAGAAGGGGGACTCGTCGTGTGTTACGTGATACGCTGTACTATCCTCTCTTGAAAGTTGTATCATTTGTTTTTATGTTGTATTGCGTCGTAATTTGATTAGTAAAGGAATTAGGTGAGAGTATAACACCCCCCTGCTTCCCAGGATTTGCGAAATTACAAGTTGACAATGACCGTGAATTATGGATTTTGACCCGCGTCGGGATAAGGCATCCGAATCCGAAGTAAATAATGATTATTCTACGGGAAACAGGAGACGTTATAACTTGATCGTTATTGAATGAGTAATTTCATTCAATAACGATCGGTAAATGAAATAATGGAAATAATTTGGAAATAAATTTTGCCAGTGGAAATTTTGTCGAAAGAAATGATTAAGTTGTAAAAGCAATTAAAAAATCGGTCGCAAGCTCAGCTAATGAGCGACAGTACTGTTAAGTACGTGAATAATTGTGTCAAAAATAAAGTTTACCTCTTTGTAGTGCAGCAGGTGGAACGGGAGCTTTTACGTAAGTGCTGTGTCAGGCTCAGTAGTCATATAAAACAATGTCATAACACTCTAACTACACTTATTTTGTTCATAATTTGTCAGCTAAGTACAATGCTGACAACACAGATAATTATCTATCGAGATGTTGGATAATAGACTGTCTTTAAAATTAGGTACTTAGCACAGTTTAATGTACTGATAATGAAATATATTGCCAATAATTGGTTAACTATGTTTTGACTGAAAATAATTCATTAATTGAGGGATTGTCAGGTGGAATAAGCTTTACAGTTTCATGAAATACACTTGAATTAAATTCAGCTGAATATGCATTGAAATAAATCTTAATAATCAAATTTATTACTTCAGTCTTGGCGTAAGCTTATTAAGTGCAACAATTAACTACGATAACCAATCGTTCAAAACAGTCTGAAATTTACTCTTCACCGTCTATGCAAATAATTTGATAATTAACATATTTTCTCTTGATAATGGCGTGACACACTCGGTTCAATAAGGTAAGGATTGGAAGGAACCTACTTGGTGTTACTGTCGGGTGGAATGTAACTGTAACACTTCGATTATAAAGTGCTTGTTATTAACTGTTCGACTTCAGAGAAAAGCACAGTCATTGGCAAGCATTCTACAATTTTATCCTACGAAAATTACGTAGATCTTACTTCCCCCGTTGTCGGTGGATCGACGGAAGTCCACGGCTGCGACACAATGTGGCAGCGGGCTTTTACTGTTGCGACTTGGGCCCACAGTGCGCTTCACATTTAAGTCCTCGTTTCTTCAGCACTATGCCCACTAATCCATAATAACTTGCCCGGCCATGCTTCCAGATATGCCGACCGTTACTTTACCGTCGTACTTACATCCACACACTAGCCGTTAGATGTAACACAGCTAGGACTAGCAGCACTCGACTGTCCTCCTTACACCGAGCACGGCGTCACTGCTACTACTGCCCGCTGGACCGCTCCCGCGCCCAGAGGCGCGACAAAACAATCTCTCTGACTTCAACGTTAACTAAATATGCCCTGACTTGCCAGTGTTAAATATTACATAATTTAAACGTAGTATTTACAATACATATTTACACTAGACAATACACCGTATACAAACAGTTTCATGTGTTAAGTAAGCGAAAAAATTCATAGCAAGGACTGTGTTGTAGCGTCACAAGAGGGGTAGCCTTTTTAATAGAAAATTATAAACTTTTCTCAATCTGAAATTTGCAGTTGAAGTCTTTGCTAGCCAGACCTAATATTTCTGAAGTTACGGTCATTGCAATAAGAAAGTGGAATCATTACCCCTGATCGCTATCTCGTTTAGATGACCTTTCTGATGACGAGTAAAAGCAATACGAAAAGTGACTGTGGAAATCACATATATAGTCTGCATTCATATGAAAGGCGGGCAACGTTACCAAAAGATAAAAACAAGATGAAATTCCGTCCGAACTGGTCTTTAAGGGCTATCGGTACCGACCGGTTGCCGTGCCATCTCCACGCCTTTGGCGTCACCGGACGTGGATACGGTGCGACGTACGGTCATCACACCGCTCTCTCGGCCGTTGTCACTTTTCGTGACCTGTGCCGCTACTTCTCAGTCAATTGGTCTCAAAAGGGCTGAGTGCGCCCCGCCTGCCAACACCACTCGGCAGACACGGACTGTGACCCATCGAAATGCTAGCCAAGGTGTACAGCGCTTAACTTCGGTGATCTGACGGGAACCGGTATTACCACTGCGACAAGGCTCGATTTTAATACTAAAGTGGTTCGTGAGAGAGCGACTATTATTCGGTGGCAGCATCATTAGATAAATTAACAAATGAATCGTCATTCCTGAATGAATTGCAAGACATCTTTTAACTCAAAGCAGATGGTGAAAGGAATCAATTAACACAAATAAAGAAAAGTTCGTGAACATTGAATTAGTGTTCTAATTCTTCTTCTGCTTTCGCTACTGCCTTTATCCCGCATTGTGCGCGGGGTCGGCAGGTTTAAGTACGGAATTAGCACGGTTAATTTTTTAAGGGGTGGCCGGATGACCTTCCTGCCGCCACCCCATACCCCCTGGGACGGAACTAGTGTACCCCAGCTGTCTGCGTCTAGTGTAAATCGTGAAACAGCGTGGATGTGTTCCAAATGTCTGCGAGTCGTGTAAATGAGGTGGGACGTGGGGACCAGCCCGGTATTCACCTAGTAGGATGTGGAAAACCGCCTAAAAACCACATTCAGGATGGCCAGCACACCGGCCGTCGTCGTTAATCCGCCGGGCGGATTCGATCCGGGGTCGGCGCGCCTACCCGAGTCCAGGAAGCAGCGCGTTAGCGCTCTCGGCTACCCTGGCGGGTAATTAGTGTTCTAATTATGAGAGATAAAAACAATAAAAATTGCAATATGGCGTCAAAATGTGCAGATGAAACTTAAATGATTACAACCAGGCGTCTCGGTAAGTAAAAACAATGTAAAGTCAGCATCACGACTATTTAACACGATGTGAAGATACAGTGCAGCCTCATAGACAATGATCTCTCAGACTAGATGCATCTCAGTACTATCGCTGAAGTTGTAAGCTGTGCTGCGTAATCAATTCCGATTCTATAACTCTACTTGTATGAAACAGGAACATCTCATAGTGCCCTACTGTCCGGTGCCTGGATGTGAAACTAGGCTGTGGTGTCACCGCCAGACACCACACTTGCTAGGTGGTAGCCTTTAAATCGGCCGCGGTCCGTTAGTATACGTCGGACCCGCGTGTCGCCACTGTCTGATTGCAGACCGAGCGCCGCCACACGGCAGGTCTAGAGAGACTTCCTAGCACTCGCCCCAGTTGTACAGCCGACTTTGCTAGCGATGGTTCACTGACAAATTACGCTCTCATTTGCCGAGACGATAGTTAGCATAGCCTTCAGCTACGTCATTTGCTACGACCTAGCAAGGCGCCATTATCATTTGCTATTAATCTTGTGATGCATGTACGGGCAGACCGATGTTCACCAATTATGGATTAAAGTATTCAAGAAGCTACGTACTTTACTTGCTAGTATAATTACTTTACCTGTTCCAGACCTCACGCCAGCCTGCGTGAGCTTTAGCGCGTGCCTTTCGGCTTCACCTCATAGTGACTTGGCTGTCTTGCCAAGTCACAAAATAGGCAAGCATCTGTTCTTCCACAAACATGTGGAACGCTGGAGTTAAAATCTTCTGGGTTATTAGGCACGTCATATTTCCTCTAAAATAATCGACTTTTCGACCCCTGTTCTGGGATCTGGGATCTCCCTAAGGATCTTCTGCGGTCCCCTAATGCTAGAAGACTTATTAACAAAAACGTTCGCAGTGGCAAAAAAACACACCCCCCTTTTCCTGAGCAGTGAGCTAAAAGTCTCGACCAAATTTGGACTAGGCGATATTACGGTAGTATCTAAGATAATCTGTGGCAGTACGCTCTGAGTAAAATACGTCTCAACGAAATGCAAATAGTCCAAGATGCATTTTGAAAGTAAACAGTTATTCGAGACTCACAGACCTGCGCCACAACTCCCACGTGATTATGATACAGATAATAATTCAGAAGCGATCTACCAAACTTCATAGCAAGATCGGCCATGGCCGTGACACAACTGGAATACACGGGTACACCGAATTAATGTCCCGGCACCGGTTCGTATTTCTTAAGACGTTAACCACATAGCGTAAAAGGAGTTTTAAAATGAAATTATAGCAGGCAGACTCATGACACCCTGTTGGTTGAATGGGGTGGAGCAGGTTCCAGGAGCCTCTTTCACAGTCGCCTATTCCTCATACTCTGATAGCTGCATGTTTAGCATTTAAAGGCTGGTGTGTGGCATATGGTCCCTCAGCTGAGCACCAACTCTGCCTGAAACCTTACGAACTAAAGGCGGTGCAACGATCGATCAGTTCAAATACTGTCGCTCGACACCAGCTGATACAACTCATGCCTGACGGAGAGCTTGATCTTGAAATGCTTCTTACCTGTGATGAAGCATGGCTTCATTTATCGGGTCATGTCAAGACACAAAACAGTCTACTTTCGAGTTTTGCAAATGCTCACCAGTTGGTGTCGTGTATAATTACTGCAACTCCATTCATAGAACCGAAACTTTTTTTTCCCCCACCGAATCATAATTTATGTCAGGCACGTGAGTAATTTCTACAACTGCATAGAACCAGCAACCAACTAAAATACACACATGTATTTAACGCAGAATAGTATTACAGCGCAACACTTTCCACTCATCTACGGCTGTATTACGAGGAGCGTTAGAATAATCAGAAACGCCTAGTGTATGCTGGGACCGGGATTTGCCTCCCCGCTATTGTTTCCCATGAAAAGCCGGAGACTGTTGAACACTACATGTACTATTTTGTCTATTTTATTGGATGCCTAATCTAAAGTTCTTCGAACAATTCAAGATTACACGCTGCTTCCACAATTCCTTAATATTTTGTCCATCAATGTGTGTGTGTGTGAAATCTTAAGGGACTTAACTGCTAAGGTCATCAGTCCCTAAGCTTACACACTACTTAAGCTAAATTATCCTAAGGACGAACACACACAGCCATGCCCGAGGGAGGACTCGAACCTCCGCCGGGACCAGCCTGTCCATCAATGGCGCTGATTTACTTATTCTCCACCGAGCAACATAATCAACGAAAGGGCAGTCTCTGTTACTTCTGATACCTGACGGTGATTTCCACCGAGGCTATAGCGTTTCGCTGCATCTTTTCACCCGTACGGCGTCTGTGTCGTGGTTATAGCGTCTCAGCCAAAATTAAAGGCATTTCCCCCTGTTTTTTTTTTATTCAAATCAGTAATGTTGTCATGAAAGCTTAATGTACGCGTACCCATGAAGTGAAATAATAATTAATGTATAAAATATCTGCCGCCTGTGCAAGGCCAATTATCATTAGAGACATTGTACTAACATCAGTTTAAGGAAATCAAAGATTCTCATGTATGATGCGTTGTCAGTGACCTCTATACTCACAGACATACAATGCTAGACTGGCAATACCATATACAATATCAATGGTGTCACGGAAGCCAGCAGTTTAAAACATCAATATGGCGTCGAGCGCAAAAGACGTGTAAACAGCTTTTTATTTACTGATTAAACACTACTCATAAATTGGAATAAAGTGATGTAACCATGGTACCTTTAGAGTTTTGACACTGTGGTCAATACATGCTTAATGTTTGGCTGTAATTTGTCGTATGACAAACGGAAGATACAGGGAAAGGAATAGGTCTCAGTCCAAGCATAATTAGAAACATCTTACGTATTTTTGCTTCCGTACTGTATATAAGCCTAAATAACTAAATTACCATTTGTCTTATCCGAAATACTAGTAGTTTATGTATATTTTAGGGGTTTTAATAATGTAGTATTAACATACTTAGTTTAATGATATGCTTTTAACCAGTTTTGATCGAGATCGGCTTTTCTTCGAATAGTATGGTCGTTATGAAAGTGCTCCTTTAAGTAGAACGTGCTACTTGTAGTTCGTAACAAGTGTCTTTATTCATTTGAGTATTCTTAAGAAAACTATGGTCTGCTTTAAACGTGTATGTATGTAACCTGATGCTCTTCTCATAACACAATTCTACACTGTAGGTGTTAAACTCAACTAGTATACAGATATTTGCTCAAGTGCAGAAATTCTTTAAACCAGCTAGTAAAACTTACAAAGCCATTTACTTTCAGAAAATCGTGTTGCGACCACTCATAAACTTGCTGACGCCGCCATCTTACATCAACAAACGTCAGGCTTCAGTAAAGACTACTTCTTTGCCAGTCTAGTAGTAATGTATGTCTGTGTGTATACCACCTGGATGTAGATCTCTGATCTCAGAGCGTGGATCTCCGATGTGACTACAGATTCATGTTATCTTTCTACTCTGCCAAGTTGTAGTTAGGCAAAAAAAATTCCACCGGTCTGTACGTGATATAGAGTTATTTACTTATTTTTGGCTTTGAACTTTATATCAATATGCGATGTAATGGGCTGATATGGGAGCAGAATCTAAAAGTATATTCATTTTGCGTTCTCCAGATATTTCGTGGCAGTCATGTAATAATTTCAAAAGAAAAGAAATACGCGCATCTTTGCACGTTCAGACAGAGTTTGACATTTAGATAGTTTAGAGATCACTGTGTATTATATAAAGACAAGACAATGGCGAAATCGGCCGTTGGTATATTGCCTCGCCATTACATTGTCTCTCAATTGATTTTTCTTTGCTGTCGAGGTTGCTAATTCATGTCAGCTGTTGCACATTATCGTGTACGTCAATATTTGAAATAATGAAAGTGAAAGGTTAACTATGTCCTGATTACTTCCTTTAACATTCATTAGCTTCCATTTTATTGAAGAGGAAAGTTCGTAAGAGGGATGAAACGTGAAATATTTAAATACGGAAGCTTATCGTTTGGTACAAAATTAATTTCAGTTGCCAAGCTCGAAAATTGCAATAGGACCTGCAATCACTTTCCTTTTTTTCTGAAGTCTGATAGTTTTTTCCAGCTTTATGATTTACAGAGTTAAAATCAATACTACGCCGTCAGATAATCAAACCAAAAGAATTGTTTCCAAATAAACTGTGGGCCGTTGCTATCATGTAAATAATAATAACGAAAAGCCTTGGGATTTTCAGTAATTCTGCATTTTCATTGAAGGCAGAATTTAATAACTGAGTTAAAGATATCTTCTGGCCCAAGTTATTGTCGCCACAACACCAGCGACTAGTACGAAATAATATCTTACGTAGTGGCTAATAACTGAATTTATTAAATCACGAACAAAGAAAGCATGTAAAACCTCAATTTCCATGTGGCGACGGAAAACCATGATGCGTTGCGACTTTCAAAATTTGTAAGAGAATGACTTTGGTATGTACCATACTTAGTAAAGAAATCTTTTTTTTTATATCTCTCTTTTATCCAGCGTTGCGTCTACTGCTGAAGTCAGTCAGCATTGACGAAAACTTACAGTATACACGGAATCGGCATTATTAGATCACATAACGTGGTGTTTACGACGAATCGTGGCAAACACTAATAGGTTCCGCTGTTTGACTCCAGGCAAGTAGGAACATGTGTCATAATTATAGATTTTATAGCAATTTTTCTACTGAAAATGACCGTTTTGTATTTCTTTCATGACTCAGTACTGTTCTGACGATGCGGCAGCTGGTGTTGTGTGCGTTATTGGAGTCCAACAGACAGCTGGCGGGCAACAGACGACCTGTAAGACAATGCGAGACTGAATTTTAATTATCAAAAATGTCTTGTTACTACACGAAATGATAGATTTTATTCACTATTATATCTAATGTCCGAATCAACATTAAAAGTTGTATTCTACCCGATATGTGTCTGTTGATGATTCATTATACGTAAGAAGTACTCAGGAGAAATATTCATATGTCTCAACTCGAATACTTGATACAAAGATATTTAACTTCGAGGGTTTCGAACTGCAGGAAGTGGTGATAGGTTACATTAATGGACACTTTCATATTTAGAAGGAAGTTGGTGCCAATTTAAATTGAATTTTAAAGGGCAATCAATATTCTTACGCACTGCGTAGGATCGGAGGTATAACAGTATCTCTGACAGTTAATAGTGGGAAGATTTTTACTCATTATTTTGCATTTCAATATTCAGGCACGTACTGAATTTTGATGGACCTTTACGAACTGTTAGTGCTCACGTAACATTACGAACTGTTATCGCATGCTTAAGCAACGTAAATATTGATCTGATACTTGAATGGAAATCAAAGAACTTTATTATGAGAGTTGCGAATTCAGTGCACATGGGCTAGTCCAAGTGAGCTAAATAGACGTATTAAAGTCAATTCTTCTTCTTAAGTTGCCAATCCTAAGATTGATTTGCAGCAGCTTGTAACGGAACTGAAATGATGGTGGGCTGACAGTAATTTGGAGCCCGCGCGTCGGAAATGGGCGCGCTGGTGTGAGACTGCCAGGGAGTGCACCCTGATGCCATCTATTGGCGAAACTGGGAATTAGCACTGCCTCTCAGACAATGCACTAAGCTCTCGGAGTCAAATGTATTCTTTTTCTTGGTAATTATAAGTTATTACTGTATGATTTAATGTTATAAAGCGCTAGTAGTAAATTATTATGACTGGTATGAACTCCAGGGTAATAAATATAAATATTCTTAAATACTAAATGATTTCGGTCAAAAGGTGGTAGGGGAACGCCCCCACTCTTGGTGATACGAGCGTAGCTAGAGGTAGCTGGAGACACAGGGACTGAACAATGGAATGGCCTGGGGAGGCTTGACGCGAACGGACGTGCGTAACTGTGCTCACGCAAAAGTGATTGTGCAACAGCGAAGAGGAGAATATCGTCGCCGTTTGTGGAGTGGAACGCGACGAATGGTTGTCGAAGCCGTCTCTATGCCACTGGTGCTGATTGTAAGAGTTCCTGCGCCCAGATTTTATGGCAGACGTGCAGTAGCTTATACGAGTGCTACAGCTCGTAGTTCCAGCCGCCATTAAGGGCATGAGGCGTGAAGAGCTGCGTTAGCCACATGCATCTCACCACCAGCACCGACACGTCTACCCAAGGTAAGACTGCTTGCAATTGTTAAGTCGAGCTTTGTATACATGTAAAAGGAGAATACCAGTTTTCTTTTGTGCAAGTGCAGAAGACAGAATATAGTAATGAGTAAAATTACGACGCATGTTGTTCATTGTAAAGTGTAGTAACCTGAAACATAGTGTAGTGAAATCAGACTGAGGCCACCATCGCCTCTTTCATTTACAATTCTTTTGGGTGTAGAATACTTTAGCGTATAAGAATGAGTCGCCTATTTATAGTTACTTAAATTTTTCTGAGTAACCTTTCAAGTAAAGTCACTTAACTTAATATCCAAAATCATTAAATAAGTTGAAGGATAGAATTTTGTTAACCTAAGTTGCATAAGTTGTCTTGGTGGTAATTTCCAAACCAACTCACAGAAATTGAGAGAGTATTTGCTTTGTAGAATCACCTAGAATGATCAGAAATAGTAATATTCAGAATTAAGTTTAAATTCAACTCAAGCCGTTTCACTTTGAAACGAGCCAAAAAATTGATTTATTCTTTTGCTCCTTCAGAGCTGGCGACCGTAGTTATAAGTATTTTCAGGAGGATTCGACGGTAAGTCTGCTGCTCTCGTCGTGCTGATAGGATTACCCACTGCTGCTAGCAGTGGTGATTGGATACATAAGCTCACTACCAAGTTAAGTGGGTCAGGTAGGCAGTGTTACCGTGTGAACTGTAGGGCACTGTAGGCCGTGGATCGAACCCGTTCAATCATCACAGCTCTTTGGGAAATAGTCCGGTTAGGAGTGTACTAATCATTAGGTAAATACTGGCGAGTAACGGTCAAAAATGTATACGCAAGTGAATTTAGCAAGGTCCATGTAGCACCTAGTTAATGTGGTGCAATGGCGAGGGTAGGAGTGGAGTAAAAGTGAGCTGAGCTTGTGGCAGCTGTGCTGTCTTCAAAGATTAATAACGTGAATTCACTACTACCTATTACCATTAGGGCTGAGCTATTTACGGTTAAAATACGTAGCAGTAAGCGCAAAGGCGTGACAGCTACAAGTCCGTATAGGCTTTATACATACGGAAGTAGGAAGCGGGTCATTCTGTCAGTGGAGGGGGTTAAAACAACCGAGTCAGTTGAGAACATACCCCATTTACTGATGGAAAGATTCGGCGGTTCGGTCGCAAGCTCTCCATTCAGTGCGATTGTCGGCCAGCCTCTTCAATTCCGTGAAACTTCCGCATCCTAGGTCCTGCATTATCTGGCTTATGTACTTTCTTCTAGGTCTGCCTCTTGCCCTTTTGCCCTCCACAAGGCCTTCCGTTATAGTGTGGAGAAGACTTTCATGTCTCAGAATGTGTCCCATCCATATATCTCTCCTCTTCTTGACCGTCTTCCAAACAACTGGAACTTCCTCCGCTCTCTGCAGGACTTCTTCATTTGTCATCCTGGCCGTCCATGGAATTTTTAACATGCTTCGCAGACACCACATTTCGAATCCTTCAATCCTTCTTCTTTCGTCCTCTCCAAGTGTCCAGGTTTCGCTGCCGTAGAGAAGCACACTCCCAAAGGGGTGTAAGGTATGTGATGCGTCTCAAACAGCCTCTCCATACAAATGCCAACCTCACCTTCACGAGTTGCAGCCAAGGATTGCTGCACGGTACACCCTGTTACCACTAACGAGGATATGGCGACCGAGTATCTCCCGGAATAAGGAGACACCCTCTACCAAGCGAAACGGCCTCCTAGGAGGGCGGATGAGCAGGCAGAGGCAGGGCACTGTCTTGTCCTTGGGATGGGAAACTGTCCCTAAAGGCGGAAGAGCCACATGATGGCCAACGGCATAGAATGAAGAAGGCAAGGAGAAACCACTTCATTAAAGATCTAATTAGATTTCTCAAGTATCAGCAGCCATAATATGAATATGAAACAAGCTCTAGTAGTAAAGTCAATTAGGCGTTGTTAATGAACATACACGATCCAGTTGATTGGTTATATATTTACCGGCCTCTTACAAGCCAATTACAATGAATATCGAAGGGACACTTCATCATGCCTTATACAGATTCTTGGTTAGGGTATTATCTCTGATAGCAATTCATAGCTGACGTGAACGTTGAGATTCAAACTAGATTAACAAACTGCAGTTAGAGATATCAGCTAAGACAGTTGTTCAAACGCTTATGTACTTAAGAAAGAAATACCGTAAGATACTTTTATTATAAAATTATATGAAGGAAGATATTAATGCCGGAGATCACGGAATTGTTAGAACATCGATATATTGAGACTTCGTTTGTTTCACTAAATTGCGAAGTTTTCTCCAAGAACGGAATTCAACATTCTAGGTCCAGATCATTCGGGTCCAGATCATTCGTGCTTGTAGTCCTTGTTAGTGAACAGGATCTGCTGTTGAAGAGTCGTATTTATATAGAAGAAATGACTTTTAGAATATGCGCGTTTCTTCTGATTCCTGGTTACATTACGATTTGCAGCTGTGGCGTGGCGACACACTGTCAGGACAGCAGCTATACGAGAAACAAAAGGTCTTATCCATTAATTAATTCGTCGCAGGTAGCCTGTAGTTGATCAGGAGAGGAGGGACGGTGCACTATAACAGACAATATTCTTGACGTGACTTTAGTAAGACGTATGTTTCAGGCCAAAACGTTTGAAGTCCAACAGTTCAACCAGTAGTTTCACAACTTTTGGAGGCCCCAACTCGACAACGTTACGTTCGGTGTACGTTGTATCTAAAGGCCGCCGCTCCACAGCCCTAACGCCGATATCGTTATTACTTTGAACTGAAATTCATGAGTATTCGTACCGAGCGAGGTGGCGTAGTGGTAGCACACTGGACTCGCATTCGGGAGGACGACGGTTCAATCCCGTCTCCAGCCATCCTGATTTAGGTTTTCCGTGATTTCCCTAAATCGTTTCAGGCAAATGCCGGGATGGTTCCTATGAAAGGGCACGGCCGATTTCCTTCCCAATCCTTCCCTAACCCGAGCTTGCGCTCCGTCTCTAATGACCTCGTTGTCGACGGGACGTTAAACACTAACCTAACCCATGAGTATTCGTAAACTCCTGTGTCTGATGTGTTTCACAATACGATCACCACTTATTACTATTAAACTGTACTTCTCTACCACTGTGGAGTCTCTTTAAGATTACAGAGATTTTCCTGAATTTTTGGCTTTAAAATTGTGAACGTTTTGAAACACGATTATAATCCCATCGTTGACTTCTCACACGCTGGAACTATGGCACATGTTACGATCAGCACTTGCTTCTCTCAACGTATATTCCCACGAGAGCAATCTCTTACTCCAGGCAATGCTGCCTACCTCTACAATGGGAGCTGAAGCTGGTCTTGTGCTCGATTCTTGAACGTCTCGCTTGCTTGATTCAAACGTATAACTTCTAATAAAAATAAACGGAAAGGATCGTTTTCTTTATCATCACAAAAACACTCGAGTCGCACGTGGAATTCCTTGTATTCGAAGAGCACCTCTAGACATAAATCGGTCACCACTCAGTCTTCTGGTCTACTGTGATCTCCCATAGTTTTATTTGAGGCGTAAAGCTGTTGTCCTTTCTACTGAATTATGCTGTGTGTACGAAACTGCGACAATCTAACAGCTGTGCAGCGACACACGATGATCAGTAGCGGCAGTATTGTCTTCTACAAATATCTTGACCACAACAGACCGTTATATTAACTATTTTACTAGTTATTTGCAAAACTACATTTTTATTGGTCTGCTGTGAATGAAGTAACTGAATGGTACTACGAATACAGCCCACACATCCACAGTAGCAGAAAACCGCTGAAATTCATTCACTGTAACTCTTGCACACATACTAGTTAACACTCGTTTGATAGGACACCCCAAAAGAGAAATGTGGCAACACAATAAGAAATAAGCAATAACTTTCATTGTAAGTATGTTGCAAATGGTACCTCTCTACGGTTCAATTTTATGGGTCGCACTTGATGTCCTATAACATATCTCAATGATATCGAAGTAACTTGGCTGTTTCTTGTCAATCCGTGTTTTTGCCATTACGACTGGCTGCAATATTGCAGGCCTTCTGGGTTTGTTCATGTTCCCCATAAACAGCGACAGCTAAGTCAGAAGTTTGTCTTCAGAGATCTAGTCCCTGAATTTAATTCCTATTATAGAACTGTGTGTGTGTGTGTGTGTGTGTGTGTGTGTGTGTGTGTGCGTGTGTGTGCACGCGCGCGCGCGCGCGCCCACGGTGCTTCATGTTTTGGTGCCAGTACGCTGAAGGATTAGCGGACGCCAGTACAAAGCAGAAACGGAGTTGTCTGCAGTTAACAGCATACGCAGTGGCAGTTGCCCTCACTACTGGCGGACATATCCAACGCTCTGAAGGAACGGGTCCCGAAGCAGGAAGAGATCCGGATTTGTAAGCACCATCTGAAGAGTGCTGTACAGAACCGAGATGCGCCAAGCAAGTGGTTGTGCTGGTGTGGTGGTGACATCTGATAGTATTTGTTGTGTACCTCTCGCTTGGTACACAACGTGGTCAATCATAACTCAGAAATTCTTTCTCTGTCAGCATTATTATGGACAAGGATCGTTTGACTAAATGTAAGATCAGTTGACAAAATACACTAACAAAAAAGTAGATCTGAGGTACACGCGCAGACAAACAAATGCATACACTTTCTGTAAATCTGGATGATTTATTCAAGAGAAAGAGCTTCACACATTGAGCAAGTCAATAACGTGTTGGTCCACCCCTGCCCCTTACGCAAGCAGCTACTCGGGTTGGCCCTAATACAAAGAGTTGGTGGATGTCTTAGGGATATAGTGCCAAATTGGTGCGTTAGAATGCCAAAATCCAGAGCTGGTTGGAGAGCTCTGCTCGTAACGCACCAAACGTTCTAAATTGGGGAGTGATTTGGCGACCTTGGTGGCCAAGCACAAACACAAGTCGTGGAAACTCTCACAGTGTGTGGGTGGGCACTGGTTTGCTGAAATGTAATCTGCGGCGGCGCGGTTCCTTCCGCCCTTTACGACGTACCTGCACCTACCAGTGAACATTGACTCAGCATATCATCATTAGGGAAGTCGAGCGAAATCTACTGTACTTCGAGATGAACCAGGCTGCAATTATTAAAGTCACTAATCTACGTTTTGAGAGAAAGTTTTCACACGAAATGAAAGGTTGAAAATTTTGTCCTTAATTAATATATTCTGAAACTTAAGTGAGCAAGTATCACTGCGAAGCCCGTGCTAGTCTGAACACAGTCACTCACAATACCTTTCAATCACGTTAGCAAGTTTATGGTGTTGCATTTCCCGAAAACGTAATAGCTACAAGAATACATATTGTTTTTGGTTGAGAATGCTCGCGAAATAGTAAGTCTGTCCGTACCTAATGCAGTCACAGTTTTTAGCCACCGACCTGCTCAATACGCCACGCGGAATTTATGTCTTTTCTCGTCACAAAATTCACTAAAAAATTCCGAAATTTCTACACACCCATCGGAATAATTATGCCGTCACTTTACAACACTTTTGATGTATGAAACACTGCTAGATCCGGCAACTTATCATTTCCATCGGAATTACTACTACACACGACCGAACTGTTTCATGGCTAGGCTCCGACTCCTCCCTAGAATACTCGAAGTCTTCTCTACCGCCGGCCGCGGTGGCCGAGCGGTTCTAGGCGCTTCAGTCCGGAACCGTGCGACTACTACGGTCGCAGGTTCGAATCCTGCCTCGGGCATGGATGTGTGTGATGTCCTTAGGTTAGCTAGGTTTAAGCAGTTCTAAGTTCTATGGGACTGATGACCTCAGATGTTAAGTCCCATAGTGCTCAGAGCCATTTGAACCAGCCATCTTCTCTACCAGCAGAGAAAGGCGCGCGAAGAATATTGCTTTACCACTGGTCAGTTAACTCAACAGCCAATAGCAAAACAACATTCTGCCGCGACAGTCCGCGCTTTTCATCAATAACCAATCGCAAAATAGTGAACCTAACGACTGCACTTTTTACCGACGTAATTATGTAATTGTTGAAGTTTTGTTTATGCATAAAGTTATTTACTATTGTTATTTATACCTGAATTAACTTTTCCTTTATCATAAACTTACTTTACAAATCTATCCTACAAAAATCCTCTTTGTCCACATCCATACTTCGAAATGTTCCCACACTAAATCCCACTACATAACTCGTTAAACAATTATCTTCATATTAACCTTAAACCACACTCACCCATCATTCATACTGATAAAAAACATGTATAACATTTTACCTACACAAAAAGACATAACAATACTTTATGAAAATACTAGAACAGCTTATGAAAAACATTCTATTACTTTAGTGCACTCTAGTGGGCACAATCGAAACTAAATTAGTCCCCTATCCAATATTGACCTCTATCGGCTGATACATAAACTACGTGCGCGTCCAGTCTCGCGTCACCATCTGTCACTATCCAGCTCTGAGACACATCTCCCACTTAACCGCCTCCAAGGCAAAGATCGGTATACGGCGCTACGCCTCAAATCCTAGGACGGCTTCCCATCAAGCTCAACAAAACGTGGCGTAGAATAGCGGAGTGTACAGCTGTGCTGCAAAGGTACCGCGGATGGCAACCAGAGGGCTCCTGCTACGAAAAGAAATGGCAACCCACCCCATCACTCCTGGTTGTCGGGCCGTTTTGCAGGCGACAGTCACATTGGTACCCATCACTGTTTTGGGCGTCTCCGGACACGTCTGATGACCAGCGAAGAGACGTCTGGAGACGCCCAAAACAGTGATGGGTGGATACCAACCTGACTCTCGCCTGCAAAACGGCCCGACAACCAGGAGTGTTGAGCTGGGGTGCCATTTCTTTCCTTCCGTTGCCATTCGCACAGCGGTACGTCGACGATATTCTACGCCCTCACACGGCGGGATTTTCTACTGCCTGTCTTTGTGTTTCCCAAAACCGGCCTCGGCCAGCAAGATAGAGAATTCGGCACGATCAATCAGTGCCAAGCCGAATAACTGCTTGCATAAAAACCAGGGGAGGACCAACAAGTTATAGACTTGCTCAATGTGTGAAGTTCTTTCTCTTGAAAAGAAAAAAAAAATCATCTAATTTTTTGTGAAAATTCTTCATGGTGCGTCGATTTTTGCTTAAAGTGTATTAGCCAGCTCCTTAAACATCTACACCGACATGATTATGCTGCAGTTCGCACTTAAGTGTTTGGCAGAGGATTCACAGGACGACTTTCTGACTGTATCACGGTCGCTAGTCTGTCGAACAGCATGTGGGGGAAAATTAACACCTAAATACGTCAGTGGGAATTCTGATTTCTCTTGTTTTGTTACGAGGGTCAGTTCTCCCTTAATCTGGTCGGATTCAAGTAGTGCATGAGGTGTTGCGTAATGGTTGTCACTGGCTAGCGTGCTCCAGATCTCCATTTCAAAGCCAACCACTAGAAAATACATTGTGTTCCGAAATTCCCGTTACACACTTTTGGAACATGTAAACGGACGTTAATTGCATCATATTCTAAATAGGAACGAAGGAAGGAAGGAAGGAATGCTTGGATTAACCCCCGCCGACATCGAGGTCATTAGAGACGGAGCACAAGCTCGTATTGTGTCAAGGACGAGGAACCCTTAAATCATTCGCTTCTGCTTAAGGAACTGAATTAGGCGTGACGCAGTACAAATTCGAAAGGTAACATAACGAAACACCCATATATCTAAAACAAAAAAGAACCGGTATGCTATACGTACAGAACAGTAGTGATGCATTGCAGCAGTGGCACGATGTTGTGACCACTAACGTTTTTACAGACATTGTGCCTGCGAAGCATGTTCTTAGACACACCCCATTCCACCTGGTGTCTCTTCAGTTTCTAGTGCAGCGGCCAGAACGTTTGCCAGCAATTCTTCCTCTGTCTCTACATAAGTCTCGTAAATTAAACTTTGCTTACGACCCTACAAGAAATAGTCCATAGAAGTTAAATCCGGATATCGCGGCGGCCACGCTGTTGGACCTCCTCCGCCTGTCTATGTTCCACTACATCGTCTGTTGAGATGCTTCCGAACTGTACGTGAGAAGTGAGCTGCTTTATCATCATGCTGAAACCACAATTCCTGATGGACATTCAGTGGCACAGCTTCCAAGAACTCGTCTAATACGTTTCGTAGAAAGATCAAGTATTCAGGACCAGTTAGCTTAAGTGGAAGGAGGTATCGGCCAATCTCACGATCGTCCAGAATACCTGTCCACACGTTGATACCAAACCGATGCTGAAATCCCTGAACATGCGTAACAGGAGGGTTTTCGTCTGCCCAGACATGGCTGTTTCGCTACTTCAGAACACTGTCCCTAATGAACTTACTTTCGTCTGTGAATTAAACTCGACGTGAAGCAGGGGTGTGTCGATCCAGCAGTACAGAAACCACGTGCAGTAAGCAATGCCTTGTGGAAGATTGGCTGAACCCATAGCGTGAACCCATAGTGGTACGAATGTAGTTGTCGCTCATGCAGGACATCCGAGACGGTGCTGTAACTTACAGCCACTGCACGCGCAATTGTTCGAGCACCCGTTGAAGGATTCCCTTCATCGCGATGCAATACATCTTCTTCAAATTAGGACGTGCGGCTTTGTCGTGGAGCCCCACAGTCCTGCCTCCTCACGGTGACGGTACCTGTTTTCCGGAGCCGCTGCGTAACGAAAAAAATTTGTGCGATGGCATGCTACGTTGCGGGAAACGTTCGTGAAACAGCCGACTAGCACACAAGCTGTTACTTCGAGCTTCGCCAAACACAAGAAGCATGTCTGCGTATTCCGAAAACTTGTACCGAACCACGTTTACTGTATCGGAGACTCACAAGCATTGAATAGATTTCACATCAAGGCAGACGTTAAGTAATATCACGTGACCATCTGACGTAGTAGATGTCATCCTGTCTACCCTAACGCATTCCACGACAGGCAACTTTGAGACTTTTCTCTTTCCCCTCAGCAGACGCGAACACGTCACACACCTGAACTGAACCGGTCGTAGAACGAAAATGGTACGTTTCCGGACGTGTGTTCCCATTCAGAATATTACGCCACTGCCCATCAAAATTGCCACACCACGAAGATGACGTGCTACAGACGCGAAATTTAACCGACAGGAAGAAGATGCTGTGATATGCAAATGGTTAGCTTTTCAGAGCATTCACACAAGATTGGCGCCGGTGGTGACACCTACAACGTGCTGACATGAGGAAAGTTTCCAACTGATTTCTCATACACTAACAGCAGTTGACCGGCGTTTCCTGGTGAAACGTTGTTGTGATGCCTCGTGTAAGGAGGATAAATGCGTACCATCACGTTTCCTTCTTTGATAAAGGTCGGACTGTAGCCTATCGCGATTGCGGTTTATCGTATCGCGACATTGCTGCTCGCGTTGGTCGAGAGCCAATGACTGATAGCAGAATATGGAATCGGTGGGTTCAGCAGGGTAATAGGGAACGCCGTCCTGGATCCCAACGGCCTCTTATCACTAGCAGTCGAGATGACAGGCATCTTATACCCATGGCTGTAACGGATCGTGCAGCCACGTCTCGACCCCTCAGTCAACAGAAGGGGCATTTGAAAGACAGCAACCATCTGCACGAACAGTTCGACGACGTTTGCAGCAGCATGGACTATCAGCTCGGAGACCATGGCTGCGGTTACCCTTGACGCTGCATCACAGACAGGAGCGCCTGCGATGGTATACTCAACGACGAACCAGGGTGTACGAACGGCAAAACGTAATTTTTTCTGATGAATCCAGGTTCTGTTTTGCAGCATCATGATGGTCGCGTCCGTGTTTGGCGACATCGCGGTGTATTCGTCATCGCCGTACTGGCGTATCACCCGTCTTGATGGTATGGGGTGCCATTGGTTACACGTCTCTGTCACTTCTTGTCCCCACTGACGGCATTTTGAACAGTGGACGTTACATTTCAGATGCGTTACGACCCTTGGCTCTACCCTTCATTCGGTCCCTGTGAACCCTACATTTCAGCAGGATAATGCAAGACTGGATGTTGCAGGTCCTGTACGGGCCTTTCTGGATACAGAAAATGTTCGACTGCTGCCCTGGCCAGCACATTCTCCAAATCTCTCACCAATGAAAACGTCTGGTCAATGGTGGCCGAGCTACTGGCTCGTCACAATACGCCAGTCACTAATCTTGATGAATGGAGGTATCGCGTTGAAGCTGCTTGGGCAGCTGTACCTGTACATGCCATTCAAGTTATGTTTGACTCAATGCCCAGGCGTCTCAAGGTCGTTATTACGGCCAGAGGTGGTTGTTCTGGGTAGTGATTTCTCAGGAGCTATGCACCCAAATTGCATGAAAATGTAATCACATGTCAGTTCTAGTATTATATATTTGTCCAATGAATACCCGTTTGTCATCTGCATTTCTTCTTGGTGTAGCAATTTTAATGGCCAGTAGTGTATGTACTCACTCCCTTCTACAATTCCTAGAATTTTGTGGCGGGAATTTGAGAACAGCTTGTATTTGTGGTTTAGTATTTATTATTTCAGGAAGGTACTCGAAATTGCTTATATTTCTAATGTTTGTATATTCAGTGATATTCGATTTTTCTTTAAATTCTCCATCGAGGAGTTCAGTTCTCTTGCGGCTGTACGTCAGTGTTCACAGTATACGTGCTTTTATTGCTAAGTGTTGTACTCCACTGATGACCCTTCTTACAGATTTACACTCGATTCTGGTTACGAACATCTACATCGTCGTGACTCCAATAAGGTTTCTAAAAGCCGTCGCCTATTCGAACAGTTACCAGAATACAAGCAGTACGTCACTGCGAACGTCCGTTTTTTCACAACATCAGTAAATTCCTAAACGGTAACAAGTCAGCTGCACACCAAGCATCGATCAGTGATTAATGGAGACACTGGTCAGAGTCCGTCAAAATGACTGAAAGGGTTCGACCGAGGAGCCAGATAAAGAAAGTGGGACAACACGATGTGTTTGGCGAATATCTACTTTTAATTTGGCGGTACAGCCCGTCAGCGCATCGATAACAACGGAGAGAAGCTCCTTAGCTGGGATTAAATCCAAACCGAACTGAAGAAAACATTTGGAGACAATTAGCGGAAGAAGAATTGTAGAAAATGACCCACCGTCATGGGGAAACGCACAGTTCTACATATAAAATGTTTTGGCCCTATGCCTCATTGTAAATCCAAGTATACATAGAAACGACAAAATTCCACAGTTCGTGAAAGACCTCGCAGAAGATAAGTAGCAAGATCTTTTGGTAAGCCGGCCGCGATGGCCGAGCGGTTCTAGGCGCTTCAGTCCGAAACTGCTTGACTGCTACGGTCGCAAGTTCGAATCCTGCCTCGGGCATGGATGTGTATGATGTCGTTAGGTTAGTTAGGTTTAAGTAGTTCTAAGTTCTAGGGGACCGATGACCTCAGATGTTAAGTCCCATAGTGCTCAGAGCCATCTGAACTATCTTCTGGTAAAGGATTCAGCAAGCGGTGTCTGAGTATCTAGGAAATCCACCAGAAAGGAATCGGATGGAAGAAGTTATGGCCGACTCCAGAATGTGGTCCCTATGACAGTTGTGGAAGACCACCACGATTCCTCTCTGTCATAGGCCAGGCACTGAGAGAGGAGATACAGCAAGTTATGACCATCAGAAGTGCAGGACCGCATAAGCACGAGATAGCTGCCACAAATGTCGACCAGATACGTCAGGAGGTAACAATGACAGCTGAAGAAGATGTGTGTCGATCCCGTAGCACCCACGTTCGCACCATTCTAACGGGGAGGGTAGAATGGACACTGCCAACTTTGAGCTATGGTATCGTTGTCAGTTACACTGATAAAATTCTCTATGTTGTCGGTTACAGTTTATTCCTTGGATGTTTTAGAGAGTAAGTTATGAATATGATGTTGTGAGCTGATTTAAGGTACGAATTTCTTTGCTTGTGGATTTCATGGCAAATATAGGTACGATAGTGTGACTATACGCTGAATTATGGGTACTGTTACATTTGAAGAAGAATTTCAAAGTGAAGGGGTAGAATATTTATGTATTACTAGCATTATTTGTGTTGTCCTAAGTCCAATAGAATTTTGAGAGGTCAGTTTTGAAACAAACTATCCCACCTGCTTTCGGAGGTCTGTAGAGGAAGCAGATTAGGAAATTTTGTTAAGAAATTTCATATTTACGAGCATATATACGACTTGTTTGGTTTAATTACTACTGGATGGAAGTAGGACGGGCGGTAGTAAGTCAAAGTGTTTGCATGCTGCTACTCCACTTCCTCATCTTTTACTTCTGTGATGTCTGAGGACAATGGAGTCTATAATTACGGAACTGGAGAGCAGCCTTGGCTTCATTCAGGTGTTCACATTCGTTGGAAGAAAGACATAGATGTGGACTATGTGACTGGTCCCGGCGGAGGTTCGAGTCCTCCGTCGGGCATGGGTGTGTGTGTTTGTCCTTAGGATAATTTATGTTAAGTAGAGTGAAGGTTAGGGACTGATGACCTTAGCAGTTAAGTCCCATAAGATTTCACACACATTTGAAAATTTTTTGAAAGACATAGATGTCAATAATCTGAAATGACGGAGTTCGTCGAAATGAGTTGAAAGTGATGGTCAACGATGTTCTACAGTAACAATGCAGACACTCTGGTAGAATTTGTGGCTGCACGAGTAGACAAGTTCGTAGCTTCTAAAGCACAGGCTTTAGATTTCATTTGCACTGCTTTTTCCAGCCTTTATGCGCACCATCATCCTGCCGTCGCTTGGTCACACGTGACGTAGCCCAAGTTCGAATATCACATTATTTAAAAGTTTAATCTTTCAGCAGTGAAATCCTCGCGTATTGTCTGACTTGTATTCGCGACTTCCTTAGTCACTATGATTGTTTCAGACCTTTTCATATATGATGCAAACTTCTGATCGTAAAATGTGCGGGATGTATTTTTTTTTTTCACTTCAAGATTTCATATTTTAAAATGCCTATGCACATTGACTTCGACTAGAAGGATTACGAGTGATGAGCAGTACTATTTTACCGAACTGGGACAAAAAAGAAAATGCCTCTACTGTCAGCAGATAATTTCCATAGCTTCTGGCTCATCATCAAATCTGAAGGGAGACCTAAAATCGAAGAATCCTACAGTACCTCTGGAACGATATGGGTCAGGAAGCCGATCAAGATTGCGATCAATCGATGCAGAAATTGGAGAAATCATTTCTCGTGAATCGTCCTCAATGATGTCTGTTTTCACCGCGGGTGAAGGTATCCTTTCAAAAAGGCAAATTGAGTCTCAAGCTGTACCCAGCCCATACGTGTCCTCAGGTTTTGGACAAAGTCCTGATCTATTTCCTTTTGTGATGCTCTCACTCCCAATTGCTTTTCATTAACAACGATCAATAAGTAAATGTTTTAATATTATAAAGCCGATCACATTAAAAATATGACTTTAGATGTAACAGCTTTTAAAAATGATTTGCATAGGATACCTTCCTTTCTCTATAGTTGAAGACATTGAATTTTAAAAGTATCTATATGATATGCTTTGTCCAAATTTTAATTTACCAAGTCGAAAAACGTTGTCAAACCCTCTAATAGCTAGTTCGTATCATGTGTTATTCGATAAAATTAAAAATGATTTGGCCACCGTATAGGCAGTATGCCTTACGTCTGATGCATGGAAAGGTGTAAACAACGTTAGTTTCTATGCGCACACTGCACATTTCAACCGCGCGGGATTAGCCGAGCGGTCTTAGGCGCTGCAGTCATGGACTGTGCGGCTGGTCCCAGCGGAGGTTCGAGTCCTCCCTCGGGCATGGGTGTGTGTGTATGTCCTTAGGATAATTTAGGTTAAGTAGTGTGTAAGCTTAGGGACTGATGACCTTAGCAGTTAAGTCCCATAAGATTTCACACACATTTGAACATTTTTGCACATTTCATAGATAAGAAAGTGAACTAAAGTCGTACCTTTTACAGTGCTCATAATTCGAAGACAGACCCACAGCAGAAATAATATCAAACTGGGTGAAGTCCGTTATTGCCAAATACAATATCGACCCTAAATTCACCTCCATAATAACAGACAATGCGTCTAATATGAAATTAACTGCCATATTTTTCGAACTTCCACATATCCCATGCTTGAACATTCTTTAAGTCTCACGGTGTAACACACAATTCAGAAGTCAATGTAGAAAACTGTTGACGAGGTCAAGAGAGTTGTTACGTGGCACGTGCAGCCCATCCTGTTTCAACTCTAGCGTGTACCAAACGAACCGAAACTCGGAAATCGCCGCCAATAGTCCTGGGAATTTCACACAACTGTTCTTAAGCGTAGCGGATGTATCTCACATTTATTGGGCACTTTTGCGTTCACGGCTTGGATGTACACGTATCGGATTCCGTTTAGTCCCAAATGTCGTTTGAAAAGTGAAAAGTCTTTTTGTCGTGTGCGGTACACGATAAATTCTCATGACAGAGGAACGATTTCAAAGAAGTCCGTATTGTGCTACCACATCGCATCACGCCAGAAGACGCATCATAATGAATGGATGGTGCAGTTTCTCCTCGAGCTACAATAACTTGCACATTTAAATGTCGACTTAAATGCACACTGCTGTAAAAATACAGCGCTGGAAAAATAACTAGTAGATCCATTCAGAGGTTTCTAACTCACTCAAGATTTATGTTTCAACAGTGTATATAAAGTACATGAAATGATTACATTTACATATCAATAGTACAAGGGGTTCTCAGGATGTGCCAATCACTTTTTTACGTCTTTATCCAATTCCATTTCGAATTTTTGTCCATGTGATTTTAAATATTTTTATTTATCTATTGTAATATTTAAATGTTTTAAAATACTGATCATCGTTCAAAAAACAAAAGACAAAAATAAAATGTTTATATTGGCTTGAAATTGTGTCAAAAATTAATTTTTCGATACAAGACGAACGCTTTTTTGAATAGTAATTGTCAGACAAACATTTCGAATACAGATTCTTGTCGCACCATGGGCACAATATTCAAGATGAAAATTTAAACAAAAGGTTTTGTAAATAAAAGGAGATTCAAAATGGTTCAAATGGCTCTGAGCACTATGGGACTTAACTACTGTGGTAATCAGTCCCCTAGAACTTAGAACTACTTAAACTTAACTAACCTAAGGACATCACACACATCCATGCCCGAGGCAGGATTCGAACCTGCGACCCTAGCAGTCGCGCGGTTCCGGACTGCGCGCCTAGAACCACCGCGGCCCGCAAGGAGATTCAACCAACGTAATAGAAATAATGATTGCAATGACATGGGCGAAAAGATAAAATGATGAAAAGGAATAAACTAAGTCGAAGTAAATATACAAATTAATTAAAAATCACTTGGACAAAGATTACAAATGAAAAAAGTAGGTAAAAAATGAGAACAAATAATTAAAACTGAGAAAATAAAACTGAAGCCAATTAACTGAATAAAAATAATGAACGCAGCCGATAAAGACGTCAAACACAAAATATATATTTTTCATCCGGCAGGAAACGAACCCATCGCTTCCAGCGTACCAGCCAATTAACATAACCGCTACGCAGTGGCATTTCGATAAATTTACTACTTTCAGTGCTTTAGTCAATCACAAGAAATTCTGAAATTCTTTTTTGTCGGTTACTCGCAAACGGGGACCCATCAGAGTGAATGGCTGCTAACCTACACCAGCATATAAGTGACTTCAAAGAAAGGATCCCACCACTGAACATCTCTCCTTGTAAGTTGTTCGTTCTTCGTTCTACATCTGCCGCCAAAAGACTGTAGTATGGAAACACTGGAGGAAGAAGATTGCTATCAAACTCTATCATTTCCTTTACACCGAGGTTTCTTGAAACAATACCTTGTCTGGCTCTTCGACGAGTATTTGATACAATTTCGTAATTTTGTGCGCGAAAATTTACAAATGTTATGAGATGTTCAGAACACGTAGGATCATTGGGGCTTATTCAGTACTGTCAACTGTGTGTCAAATTTATAGCAGATGGACAGCTACTGCTGATTTATTTGGTTATTGAAGGCGAAAATCTACAGACGCTCATAAAACCGCACTTTAAAATTTGTGCAGCTTTGACCAATGCAGAAGTCGCAGTTTTGGCAGTTAACTTCATAGAGCCCAAACTGCTCCAGATGTGTTTTGCGTTGCAAATAAGAATAATAAGACACTAGACGATGTGTAGCGTCGCAAGTAGTTCCAAGCGACCGTTCGTTTTAGGATAGCTTGCTGTACGTAACTTCGGGGGCTGACATCTAGCAACCTACCGGGGAGACACACGTGCATCTGTCACTACCTGCCGTGGGAAAGCTATTTAATGTCTCTTACTGAACGCGTACATTCACCACCTATAAGAATCTAAATAAAGGATAGTAGTTTTCGTGTAATTGCTTTCAAAATTTGTATACTGCACTTAGATACACTCCTGGAAATTGAAATAAGAACACCGTGAATTCATTGTCCCAGGAAGGGGAAACTTTATTGACACATTCCTGGGGTCAGATACATCACATGATCTCACTGACAGAACCACAGGCACATAGACACAGGCAACAGAGCATGCACAATGTCGGCACTAGTACAGTGTATATCCACCTTTCGCAGCAATGCAGGCTGCTATTCTCCCATGGAGACGATCGTAGAGATGCTGGATGTAGTCCTGTGGAACGGCTTGCCATGCCATTTCCACCTGGCGCCTCAGTTGGACCAGCGTTCGTGCTGGACGTGCAGACCGCGTGAGACGACGCTTCATCCAGTCCCAAACATGCTCAATGGGGGACAGATCCGGAGATCTTGCTGGCCAGGGTAGTTGACTTACACCTTCTAGAGCACGTTGGGTGGCACGGGATACATGCGGACGTGCATTGTCCTGTTGCAACAGCAAGATCCCTTGCCGGTCTAGGAATGGTAGAACGATGGGTTCGATGACGGTTTGGATGTACCGTGCACTATTAAGTGTCCCCTCGACGATCACCAGTGGTGTACGGCCAGTGTAGGAGATCGCTCCCCACACCATGATGCCGGGTGTTGGCCCTGTGTGCCTCGGTCGTATGCAGTCCTGATTGTGGCGCTCACCTGCACGGCGCCAAACACGCATACGACCATCATTGGCACCAAGGCAGAAGCGACTCTCATCGCTGAAGACGACACGTCTCCATTCGTCCCTCCATTCACGCCTGTCGCGACACCACTGGAGGCGGGCTGCACGATGTTGGGGCGTGAGCGGAAGACGGCCTAACGGTGTGCGGGACCGTAGCCCAGCTTCATGGAGACGGTTGCGAATGGTCCTCGCCGATACCCCAGGAGCAACAGTGTCCCTAATTTGCTGGGAAGTGGCGGTGCGGTCCCCTACGGCACTGCGTAGGATCCTACGGTCTTGGCGTGCATCCGTGCGTCGCTGCGGTCCGGTCCCAGGTCGACGGGCACGTGCACCTTCCGCCGACCACTGGCGACAACATCGATGTACTGTGGAGACCTCACGCCCCACGTGTTGAGCAATTCGGCGGTACGTCCACCCGGCCTCCCGCATGCCCACTATACGCCCTCGCTCAAAGTCCGTCAACTGCACATACGGTTCACGTCCACGCTGTCGCGGCATGCTACCAGTGTTAAAGACTGCGATGGAGCTCCGTATGCCACGGCAAACTGGCTGACACTGACAGCGGCGGTGCACAAATGCTGCGCAGCTAGCGCCATTCGACGGCCAACACCGTGGTTCCTGGTGTGTCCGCTGTGCCGTGCGTGTGATCATTGCTTGTACAGCCCTCTCGCAGTGTCCGGAGCAAGTATGGTGGGTCTGACACACCGGTGTCAATGTGTTCTTTTTTCCATTTCCAGGAGTGTATTAATAGAAAGGTGGTGTGAGAATCTCAGCTTTCTAGCGGGCATATTTACTTTAAAGTTACAAAAACTACATTTAAGAAAGGAAATTCACCTGGGAACATTTATGACTTGTTTTCGCTTGTCAGTTGAAATACTCACCTGAAGTATCAGGGTATAGAGTTATTTTATTTAATAATTTCAAATACCTTACAATGAAATCTAGAATAACTTCAGAAAGAACTATTATAAACAATATTTATTTATTATGTGTTATGTGAGCCTGTGAGTAAATGAGAGTGTGTATGTGGGACATTCGTCAAATTTCAATATTGCATTACATACCGTCTTAACTAACGCGCAAGAGTTACTCAAGCCTGTCATTGGAAAAGGATCCTAGGGGATTTACCCACTTTGCTGATGACGTATGTCTAGGTGTGATAGCTATTATAACAGAGCAGCCAGAAAGTCAGCTGGAGTAAAATCTGTATCTAAGGAATATTTCCAGAATTATTGTCCTTTCGTTTTCATTTATTAAACATTACTATAATATTTGTATGCCAGATTGACGCAAATGCGTCTGTGTATAAGGATTGATGCAGACCAGTTTTGGCGCTAGTATGATCACGGACGAGTATTTTGATTGGCAGTCAGTATATTCAAACAATCAGAATTGAGACATTTCCCACTCGTTACCTGATAGATATACAGGGCATGAAGCTGGAAGAAGGAAGGCGCTCTCTAGCTTGAACGCAGATGGTCATGTTACTAGTGGCAGTAAAAATAATGTGTAAGATGAAGAGTTACTTAGTGTTTGAGTTGGTGAGCTAAGTCGATAGCAGTTGTTGTTGAGGACTGCTTGGTGAAATTTCAGAGGTTTTGAATAAATCTGTTGGACAGATATTCGCGTGTGAAATATTGGCCTTCATAGAATCCGCGTGCATGTTTCAGTATTCACCTACTGTGCATTTTTTCGAGCAGTTTCTTTTTTAGAAATCCACAAGAAGGATCGAATGTAATAACTCATATTAGTAGTGAAATTAACGACTGTGAAAACGTTGTTTAATTTGGGTCGGGTTTGGACAGATTTCTGGCTGCTGTGCGTGTGAAATGTGTGTACGAATCGTCATCTGGAAGGAAATAGCCAATAGTTTAAATGTGGACTGAATAGTACCTTTCTTTGGTTATCAAGGACAAAATAAACATTATTGTGTGGAATTTCGGACATTATTTTCCAAAAGCCATGCCATTTTCTTACTGCCTCATAAAACTGGATGACGGTATTTTTCAGAACTTTCTTTCATAACTAGAGTTGCACGGCCTCGGTAAATGTAGATACTAGGTGGTGTTTTTTATCAACGCTGCTTTTACATCATCTCGTAAGTATCTACATTGCCGAGTGAAGGTACATTGAGCAGACGCCGTTCTGAGGTAGGTGAATTTTAATTTGCAGCCTGCGCAGTGACAACGACGAATAGAGACATGAGAAAATAAACCCCGACTGCTGCAGATGGACGAAAGCCCAGAGCAGTTAGTGCAGTATCGAAATGACCGATAGCAACATACGAATTACTAGGCTCACGTGACTGGATGCCGTCTTAGACACGTAGGTACATAAAATAGCAGTAAACAGCCTTCACACATTCAAACATTTTGCATGATTTTATGTCGCCTTCCTGTGCTTTTATCGCAGACGTCGTCCGGAGCACGTATCTTATACTGTGTATATGTACCCTACTCGTCGACCGACTTGTTAACGTAAGCGAACTCAACAAATCAAAAGCTAAGAGCCGGCCGGGGTGGCCAAGCTGTTCTAGGCGCTACAGATCTTGAAAAACTGAACACAGATCAATCGAGAAAACAGGAAGAAGTTCTGTGGAACTATGAAAAAAAAGCAAAATATACAAACTGAGTAGTCCACGCACAGGACATGCAACATTAAGGCTAATGTGTGCTCAGGAGCGCCGTGGTCCCGTGGTTAGCGTGAGCAGCTGCGGAATGAGAGGTCCTTGGATCAAGTGTTCCCTCGACTGAAAATTTTACTTTTTTTATTTTCGCAAAGTTATGATCTGTCCGTTCGTTCATTGTCGTCTCTGATCACTGTAATAAGTTTAGTGTCTGTGTTTTGCGACCGCACCGCAAAACCGTGCGATTAGTAGACGAAAGGCGTGCCTCTCCAATGGTAACCGAATACATTTGATCGCAAGGTCATAGGTGAACCGATTCCTCCACAGGAAAAGACGTCTGATGTATTCTATTCGACACTGGTGACGGCATGTGCGTCACATGACATGAATATGTTGTCGACCCACCGTACTTGTACACTTGGCGAATGGGTAAAAAGATTCTTCTACCTTGCCCGATTTAGGTTTTCTTATAAATGTGATAACCACTCCCAAAAAAAGTGATCGCATCGGACGGACAGATAATAATTGTCTGAAAATAAAAAATTAAACTTTTCACTTGAGGGAAGACTTGAACCAAGGACCTCGCGTGTGGCAGCTGCTCACGCTAACCAGGGGACCACGGCGCTCCTGAGCACACAGTAGCCTTGATATTGCATGTCCTGTGCGTGGACTACTCAGTTTGTATATTTTGCTTTTTTTTTCATAGTTCCACACAACTTCTTCCTGTTTTCTCGATTGATCTGTGTTTTGTTTTTCAAGGCCTGTCCACTGTGCCAACTTATAACTAAATCTGAGGGGGGTGCGATGGGGATGTTCCCTTGTAAGAAACACAGGTTAGTCTTCGGAATATGTATTGTAGCTACTAAATTGTTTTCTTTGCACTCTTTCAAATTCGAGTAATTTGTAGCGCCCTTGTTCACTTTCTATATTGCAACAATATTTGCGACTTGCTACATTTATTTTTAATTTATTACTGTAATAAATTTTAAATTTTCGCTCAATTCGTGACCCAGTGCTACAATAATACTCAGAATGACAACATAAATACACTGACGGAAAAAAAAATCACAACACCAGGAAGGAGTTGTGCTACATAAATGTTGTGCGACATACGCGTAGGTTACCTTTCAGATTGGGTATGGTGGGTTGATGTTCGTCAAGTATGTCTTCAAGTCGACAAACACAGCATTATCAATAGCGCACTGAGTCTGAACGAGGTCGTGCAGAAGGGCTTCGGGAAGCTGCGTGCTCCTTCAGCGATATTGCAGAAAGAATTGGCAGGAATGTAGCCACTGCACATGGTTGCTGGCAGCGGTGGTTACGAGAATGTACAATCGCAAGAAGATCGAGCCTGGGACGGCACGTGGCACTTCCAAGAGGAACGACCCCGTCGCATCGTACTGCATCTTCAGCAGCAATTTAAGCAACATGTTGCCCTTTTTGGGTGCACTGGTTTATAAAAAAAAATAACGGAAATCTTGGACACATACTGATAGGTATTTACATGCTTCCAGCTGTCATCCGTCGTTTCAGCGTACAGTAGCCCTGCGGACCTTTCTCAGAAGAGCGTATGCTATCTCGGACACAGAGAAATTACCACAAGGACAGCAACATATTAAGGACGTGATCAATCATAACGGCTATACGGACAGACAGATTTGACGTGCTTTTGAGTCTCGACCACTACCTAAACCAGCTGAAGACGCTTTTAGTTCTATGACTTCCCTTCCATAAGCTGGAAACGTATCTGCCAAGGTAGGTAGGGTTTTGAAGAAAAATGAAATCAGATGTGTATTCCGTCTGCCACTTAAGATTAGAGCACTTCTTGGATCTGTTAAGTACATTTAGGTTTCAGGAAGCCTGGCGTTTACAAAATACCATGTGAGTGCTGTAAAATATACATTGGCCTAACTATTTGTACGGTCAATGACAGAAGTGTTGGACATCATCGCCATATGCGATTATTACAGTCTGACAAATCTGCGGTGAATGAGCACTGACTTACAGAGGGATGTGGGATGCTATAAACTGAGACACAAATGGTGCAAACGCCTCGTGTTACTGGAATTGCGTTTTTTTTTTTTTTAATCTGTCGAATTCGACTAACAATCATATGAGGATCACTCCAAAAGAAATGCACACTGTTTTTTTTTTAATCCATCTTTTATTCTACATGTTTGAAAGTTTTACAGTGTGTAGATACATCCTTTAGGAACAATATTTTCATTTCTCCACATAATTTCCTTCCCTTTCAACTGCCTTATGCCATCTTGGAACCAGCACCTGTATACCCGCACGGCAAAATTATGGACCAACATGTTGGAGCCACTGTTTGGCAGCGTGCACAAGGGAGTCATCATCTTCAAACCTTGTTCCACGAAGAGAGTCTTTCAGTTTCATCACCTGTCACAATTCTTCCAAGAAATTCGTCTCCACCATTCTCGTACTGTTCCAAAGGTTCGCTGAATACCGTTTTTCTTGTTTCTTTGTGAGCCACTGTCAACATCCTGTGAACCCACCTGGCACAAACCTTTTCAACGCCAACACTTTCAGTATTCTGCAGTCACTTCCATCTCCTATCCCAGCGTAGCGTGACAATTCGTTCACTGTGATGCGTCTGTCTGCAGTCTCTGTACATTGTCTGGAGAGTGTGCAGTACGAGGCGTGTCGCTGCGAGGAAAATCCTCAATATTGCCGTTCCCGCTTTCTCACGTAACCTGCTTCCCTACCGACTAACTGTACTGCGATCGACAGCAGCATCTCCATACACCTTTTTCAACCTCTTGTGGATGTTTCCCACTGTCTCGTTTTCACAGCACAGGAATTCTATGACAGCACGTTGCTTCTGACGAACGTCAAGTGCAGCAGCCATCTTGAAGACATACTGTGACGGCGCTACTCACGGGAACAGGTTGAACTAAGTTTTAAAACAAGCGGGAAGGATGTATCTACACACTGTAAAACTTTCACACATGCAGAATGAAAACTGTATTTTTACAAAAATAGTGTGCATTTCTTTTGGAGTGACCCTTGTATCATTAACAGTGATAATAGGTACCCACTAACAAGGGGAGGCCGCCAATTGTGAAATTCAGATTCGATTCATACTGCGCATAATAAAAGCTCATGGCCAGAGGTGTAATGTGGCAAAGCACCAAGATGCACTTCTCAGCCTTTGTCGAGAAAATCGACAGTTAAAAGAAACCCTTGCGGTGAAATACTCTCTACGACTAATAATTTTTTACAGCGTCGTTGCGCAGCGGTAAGCGCACGGGTTCGCAATCCGAAGGTCGCCGGATCGAAACTCGCACCATGCGACCTTTTTCTTTTTTTTAGTTTTTTTTTTTTTTTTTTTTTTTTTTGCTATTCAAATGTACACACACACACACATATATATATATAATTCCCGGCAATCAGTTGCAACAATGATGCATATAATAAGTTGTTGAAAGTCGTTTGTCGTGGAAAAACTGGCGACTTCGAACATCATTATGTTTTCCGCAAACAAATTTGTATTTCACAAATGTTATTAATTGTCTTCATAATGTTGACCACGTATAGTTCACGGAAGAGGTAGAAACGATATTCCGAAACGAATACGTATAGCGTAAGTCAAACGTTCGAATTAGAATAGAGACCCCACGAACACAAATTTGCTGTGGCAGGTATGAAATATAAACTCCGTTACTCGCTCGTTACACTTGAAGGACAGATGTTGAATGGGTCGAAACGAGCCGCCGCATAACAGCGTAGTTGCCTGCTAATTTCGAAAGAAGGTAGATGCGGTCCCTAGCTCAACTTATAACATCGTCGAAAATCAGTGCGGACTGGAGAGCTTTGGTACACCCTGTTAAACAAACGGAAACATGGAGGCGGTACAATTGGAGAGCGATCCGCCTTCAACAACATGCATAAACAATTCATTAATAGTTTATATATATATATATATATTTGAATTACAAAAAAGTAATAATAAAAAAAATTGCATGGCGCGAGATTCGATCCGGCGACCTTCAGTTTACGAACGCGAGCGCTTACCGCTACGCCACGACGCTGTAGAAAGTTATTAATTGTAGAGAGTATTTCACCGCAACGGCTTGTTTTAACTGTCGATTTTCTCGACAACGGCTGAGAAGTGCATCTCGGTGCTTTGCCACATTACACCACTGGCCATTAGCTTTTATTATGCGCAGTATGAGTCGAATCTGAATTTCACAATTGGCGGCCTCCCCTTGTAAGTAAAACTTGGAATCCTGTTTTATCAGATATGAAGAAACAACGGCATCTGAACCCTCCGGCTATGAGTAATAATCTTCAACGGTATATCGATTTTCGACAGTATTCACCACTGGAGGCGCTGTTTACTGTTCTTGCGCCAGGGAGCAGCAGCAACGATTAAGCACATGCGCGTTTTACCTTGCGCATGCGCCCTCGTCTATCGGTGCATACGACGGTTCCGTCGTTCACTGTTTCAATCAGCTATCGGTGAGAGGGGCTTAGCTTTTCTCACCTGATGATGGCAGCGAGGTGGCCCAAGGAAGAATTGTGTGCCGATGTCAGTTTTATCCTGCTGATGTCCCGACAAGAACCTGATCAGTTAATACGCCGGAAAGTCTACATAGTCACACTATTAACTAACAGCGGAGAACTCTTATGAAGAATGAACTTTTTGTTTCAAAAGAAATTTCTTCCAATTTATCAAATCTGCGGTATATCACTCTAATTATTCGGATGTGCTGTTAACCTACTGAAATTGAAACCTGTTGAGCTGTGCTCACCTTTCTGTAGAATGATTAAATAAGTGTTGCCAAGGTGTAAGTTCAAGATTTCTGGTCACTAGGTATGGTACTTACTACTGAATAAGTTCGTATTATCCAACACGACTTTATTGCGGAAGTGTTGTGCAAGAATGGAAGAGCTACAAATCCAAAATGTCTGAAGAACGGCTTATTTGAAGTTCGATAACGAATATCGCAGATGATACGTGACTACCCTTTAGCTGGCAGACAATGTTCTCTGTCAATGGACAAAGTTGCCCCAAAAATATCGATGTTGCTGAAGATACCAGACTGAAAGTATGCGAAAGAACCAAGCGTCCGCGTTTGAATGTCACAGACAATAGAGATTAATCTTACGGTAAAGATAGCTGAATGTAGTTTCTGTACATGGACCTGAATAATTTTCTTTCAATAGAGCTTATCAGTTTTTGAACCTAAGAATCTGAATTATTCAACTTTACGGGTGATTTGGTCACCTTGGAACAGTAAACATTCTCTCCTACAAAAACTGCATTCATTGCTTTATAGCAATTACGCGGCACTATAGAGACTGGAATTGCAAGGGCTATTCGAAAAGTTGTGATATTCGTGGCTGTGGCCGCCAGTATTTTATCTTGCTAGAATCTCGACTTGATGCAGCTTGATGTACGTGAAGTAGCATATGGTACAAAAGTGGAGTGAGGTACAAGCAGCAGATGGTACAACGGTACAGTATGTACCATTCCCGTGGGAGAATCCGCCAATTGTACTGAACTTGCTTCTGATTGGTCAGCACATTCGGGTGTTAGGGGCCAAAACATCTAACTTCTCTTATTAATTATTTATATACTTTTCATCGTATTTAACCCAGTTTTCAGAACGACAATTTCTCATGGTTACCCTACGAGTCTACCGTTTTTTGTTTATTAAATTCCACTAGTTTTAAAAAACATAAGAGTAACGGTATTACAACCGAAGTGCTTCGGACACCTTCAGGTAGCTTTGGCCCGCCTGGGAGGTAAGGAATGAGGAGGTTCTCCATACGATCGGCGAAGAAGCGGACAGACTAAAAACACTAACAAGAAAAAGGGCACAGGGTGATAGGGCTTGTGTTAAGACGTCACGGAATAACCTCCATGGTACTAGGGCAATGGTCCCCAACATCCCTCAGACGATTACCCCTAAATGTAATCAGATATTAGCTAATCTCCTCCCCTCCTCCTCCCCCCTCCCAACATACGCGCACATTATCAACGTTGACACATAGCTAAGCTAATGAGAACGAAATTTCTTTGAAGACTTTAATTTTTACAACGATCAAAGTTAAATGACATTTACTTTTGCAGGTGTTTTATTACACCAAGAACTAATGAGTAAATGAGACAAATAGTACTCTTCAGTTCTAATAAACATTTTTTATAGAATGATGAAGCAATTCTCAGATCATCGCAACTGCCTCTCAGAAAAGAAATCTCACTAGAAACTTTTATTACAAAACATGACTTCCTCTGCACCACTCCTCTCCCTAACAACATTTTTTTTAGCTACACTCATGACCACATTCAAAATTAACAAAGATAAATATGTGAACAACACTTGCTGTTATTGTGGTCCTCAGTCCAGAGACTGGTTTGATGCAGCTCTCCATGCTACTCTTTTCAGTGCAAGCCTCTTCATCTCCGAATAACTACTGCGACCTACATCTTTCTCAATCTGCTTAGCGTATTCATCTACTGGTCTCCCTCAACGATTTTTACCCTCCACGCTTCCCTCCAGTACTAACTTGGTGGCCCCTTGATGCCTCAGAACGTGTCCTACCAACCGAGTCCTTCTTCTAGTCAAGTTGTGCCACAATTACCTCTTCTCCACAACTCTATTTAGTACCTACTCATGGTTGGGAAGGGAGTGAGACAGGGCTGTAGCCTCTCCCCGATGTTGTTCAATCTGTATATTGAGCAAGCAGTAAAGGAAACAAAAGAAAAATTCAGAGTAGGTATTAAAATCCATGGAGAAGAAATAAAACCTTTGAGGTTCGCCGATGACATTGTAATACTGTCAGAGACAGCAAAGGACGTGGAAGAGCAGTTGAACGGAATGGACAGTGTCTTGAAAGGAGGATAATGGAATGTAGTCGAATTAAGTCGGGTGATGCTGAGGGGATTAGATTAGGAAATGAGACACTTAAAGTAGTAAAGGAGTTTTGCTATTTGGGGAGCAAAATAACTGATGATGGTCGAAGTAGAGAGGATATAAAATGTAGACTGGCAATGGCAAGGAAAGCGTTTCTGAAGAAGAGAAATTTGTTAACATCGAGTATTGATTTAAGTGTCAGGAAGTCATTTCTGAAAGTATTTGTATGGAGTGTAGCCATGTATGGAAGTGAAACATGGACGATAAATAGTTTGGACAAGAAGAGAATAGAAGCTTTCGAAATGTGGTGCTACAGAAGAATGCTGAAGATTAGATGGGTAGATCATATAACTAATGAGGAGGTATTGAATAGGATAGGGGAGAAGAGAAGTTTGTGGCACAACTTGACTCGAAGAAGGGATCGGTTGGTAGGACATGTTCTGAGGCATCAAGGGGTCACCAATTTAGTATTGGAGGGCAGCGTGGAGGGTAAAAATTGTAGAGGGAGACCACGAGATGAATACACTAAGCAGATTCAGAGGGATGTAGGCTGCAGTACGTACTGGGAGATTAAGAAGCTTGCACAGGATAGAGTAGCGTGGAGAGCTGCATCAAACCAGTCTCAGGACTGAAGACCACAACAACAACAACCTACTCATTAGTTACGTAATCTACCATTCTAATCTTTAGCATTCTTCTGTAGCACCACATTTCGAAAGCTTCTATTCTCTTTTTGCCTAATCTGGTTACTGTCCATGTTTCACTTCTATACTCCATACAAATACTTTCATAAAAGACTTCTTGACACTTAAATCTAAACTCGATGTTAACAAATTTCACTTCTTCAGAAACGCTTTCTTTGCCACAGTCAGTCCACGTTTTATATCCTCTCTACTCTGACCGTCATCTGTTATTTTGCTCCCCAAATAGGAAAACTAATTTATTACTTCAAGCATCGCATTTCCTAATCTAAACACTCTCAGCATGCTCCAAAGTGATCTTTGTGCTTGTTTAGGCTGGTTTACTGTACTTCATCGGTGAGCTTACATATAGATTCAGAAACTCATGAACTATTATTTTAATATGTAAAGCAAGTGGGACCCGACTGCCGCATGCATTAGCGTGCCACCTCCGGGATTCGGGTAGGCACGCCGGTTCTGCATCGATGAACGTGACGCCTGACTGGACACAATCAACTAGGTGAATAACGATCTGCTACCCAGGCACCCCCACCCCCTCAAATGCACGATTCGCCAACATTTCAAATACGTTCTCACACTTTCACATCCGGGAAAATCTGATCGGAGGGTTTGCCATGGTGCGTGACGAAGGGTACCTTGTACAATTACTAGTAATTTCCTTTCCCATTCCACCCGCAAACAGATCGAGGGAATAACAACTGTCTATATGCCTCCGTACGACTCCTAATTTTTCTTATTTTTGTGGTCCTTACGAAAAAGATTCATTGGCAGCAGTAGAATCGTTCTGCAGTCAGCTTCAAATGCCGGTTCCATAAATTTTCTCAATAGCGTTCCGTCCAAAGAATGTCGCCTTTCCTCCAGGGATTCCCATTTCAGTTCCCAAAGCATATCCGTAACACTAACGTACTGATAGAATTTGCCAGTAACAAATTCTTCGATGTCTCCCTTCAAATCGACCTGGTACAAATCCCAGAGATTCTGACAGTACTCAAGAATGCGTCGCACCAGCGTCGTATATGCAGTCTCCTTTAAATATGAACAACACTTTCCTAAAATTTTGCCAATATACCGAAGTAGACCATTCGCCTTCCATATGACAGTCCTTAAATGCTCGTTCCATTTCATATCGCTTTGGCAGTGTTTCACCTATATTACTGGATATAGGTTCCGCTTTTGATGCAAAAACACTGTTGTTTCTTTGTACCCAAACATGTTTCGGCACCTCTGTGACAGAATTACTGGATTTTGTTTTCAATACACAAAACACATTGATGATGGCACAGAGGTGCCGAAACGTGTTTGTGTAAAAAGAAAAAATAGTATTTTTGCATAAAAAGCGAAACCTATATCCAATACTTTAACTGCAAGCACCAACAGAAAGACAAGAGCTGCAGAAAAAAAAAAAAATACATTACGCCTAGATATTTAATAGACGTGACTGTGCCAACAAACTCAATACTAATGCTGTATCGAACATTACGGGATGGTTTTCTCTACTCTTCTGCATTAACAGCGCCAAATCAATACTAACATGCCGACCACGTTAAGGTACGGAATAAGGACAGGAAATAATGGCTCTGAGCACTATGGGACTTAACATCTGTGGTCATCAGTCCCCTAGAACTTAGAACTATTTAAACCTAACTAACCTAACGACATCACACACAACCATGTCCGAGGCAGGATTCGAACCTGCGATCGCGCGGTTCCGGACTGAGCGCCTAGAACCGCTAGACCACCGCGGCCGGCGACACGAAATAAGTTAAAAGGACAATAAACAGCATGTGAACAAAAAAAAATTGTTGTCTATCCTGCAACCTATTTCGTGTGAATGGCTTTACGAAAATGCAGAGTGTGGTGATATTACAGAACCTAAACATTTACCCAGTTCCGTTGTGGGACCGAGTCTCGGAAAGAATATTTATTGTGCTTCAGGCGCGAGAAACTTGTCGGTGTCTCGGCCGCGAGGCGTGCTCTATTCTTAATCCGCAGAGACAATCCCGGCTCCGACCCCGCGCTAATAAGGCCCAGAGCGGATTCCACCGAGTGCCGCCATGTTTGTGTTGGCTGACACCAGGCTCCCTGGGCCGGCAGATAGGCGGCTTACGGCGGAGCCAGCGCCACTGACGCAGATGTCGCCTCCCCTGCGCAGTGCAGATGCGCGAATGTGTACTTACGCATTTTTGTCCTACAGTACGTAAAGCAGTGCATCTTACAGGCACTGCACAAAATGGGTTTTATTCCGACGTGAAAACTCCTTAAAATTTGTACCAGATCGGTGCCTGGTGACGTAAGACAGGCGAAAAACTTATCTCTCTTTGAACTTTTTTTTAAGAAGTACGTCATCGTCTGCAATAGTGTTTAAAATCAAAGCAACAAATCACGATTTCCCCACCTGTGTCTCATTCACGATATAAGCTTAAAAACTGTCAACAGATGCCTATACGATCGTGTCACGCTTGGAGTGTGGCATTCTGGTCAACAGACAACCACGCCCACGATGACGTCAGCGCACCTACCAAAGGGTATAATGGTTACCGGGTAGTCTCACATCCACAATCGCTGAGTACACAGACACAGAAGATACGTACCAGACACACTGCTGTGGAGGGCCTTAGGAAGAATGGAAGCAACACAGTCGCAAACTGGTGTGATCCGATAGATAATGTGAATATTTCTGTTGTTTCTCGTATGTGGGGACAGTTTATAGCCAGCTGCTGACGCCAAACGATTCTAGGCGCTTCAGTCTGGAACCGCGCTACAGCTACGGTCGCAGGTTCGAATCCTGCCTCGGGCATGGATGTGTGTGATGTCCTTAGGTTAGCTAAGTTTAAGTAGTTCTAATTTCTAGGGTACTGATGACCTCAGTTGTTAAGTCCCATAGTGCTTAGAGCCATATGACAGTTTGTAGAGACTGAAACTGTACCCCGAAGACCAAGGCAGACGTGAGGTAGCGTTCTCGCTTCCCGCGCCCGGGTTCCCCGGTCCGATTCCCGGCGGGGTCAGGGATTTTCTCTACCTCGTGATGACTGGGTGTTGTGTGATGTCCTTAGGTTAGTTAGGTTTAAGTAGTTCTAAGTTCTAGGGTACTGATGACCAAAGATGTTAAGTCCCATAGTGCTCAGAGCCACCAAGGCAGAGCTGAGGTCATGTGACACCAGAAAGAGACGAGCGTTACTTGGTTGTAAGGGCAAGACGGTACAGCCTTAATACTGCATGGCACATGACATCTGACCTCGCAGCATCCGTAGACGTGTTGCAGTGAAGTAAACGGTGTACAGAAGGCTACAGCAGTGTGGCCTGTATTGTCGGAGACCTGCTGTATGCGTAACTCTGAAGCTTCTTCACAGGAGGGGATGTCTAGAGGAGAGCCGTCAACCTGCCACCTGGACGGTCGAACAGTGAACCAAGGTTCTTTTCACAGATGAGTTCAGATTTGTTCTGGACAGTGATTCTCGACGGATTCGCATCTGGCGGTAACGTGTAACACGATTTCGAGACCCAACCACTGTGGAAAAAGACTGATATCGAGGATGATCCGTAATGGCTTGGGCAGGGATTATGTTGAGCATTCTAGCAAGTCTTCATGAAACTGTACGGTTAAATAGGCAACGTTTAACTGCTGTCAGGTATCGTGACGAGATCTTGGGATGTGCAGTTGTTGCGAGATGCTGTGGGCCCAGACTTCGTATTGATGGACGATAATGCTCGACCTCATAGAACCCGCGTGACTGACGTTTTCCTGGAAACAGGAAATACTGCATGCGTGACGTGGCCTGCTCGCACTCCCGATCTGAATCTCACAGAACACGTCTGGGATGCACTAGAGAGACGGATTGCATCACCTTAGCATCCACCAACCACACTCCAAGTCTTGCGAGCAGCGCTACGGGAAGAATGGACGTTATTGCCTCAACACGAGATTGATGCCATCATTCACAGCATGCCCCGCCGTTAGTTAGGCCTGTACTGCTGCCAGTGGAGGTCACACCCCATAGTGAGCACATTAAGCGGTTGTCAGAATGTGTGTGTAACCCCGTTAAGTTGGAAGAAACAAGAAACATTTTGTCTAGCGCTTTGAATGCTGCAGTTGTTTACGTTGTGTATTATTTATATTGTTTTTACTTTACTATCACGTGATTATGTGTTTTTGTGGCAAAATAAACGAAACCTTGCAGAATTTCGGTTTGTTGCTTTAATTCTGGACACCAGTTTATCTTCATCATCATTATCATCATCATAATCATCTGTCGGCCATCTTCAGATCCTGAGCGGAAGCAAGAGTTCAGGTACGATTATAGCGACGATGTGCGTCTTTCTGAATTGTGCAGGACAATAAAAAAAAGATCACAAGGAAAATGTCTGTTCTTTTATACTAGGTGGGTTGAACCATGGTTCGTAGTCCAGGTCAAAATGTAACTCCTCCTGTAACTTGCTGTTTAATGCCAGTTCAAAGGTTGGAGCAAGGCAACGGAATATCACGTGCCATATCACCACAATGCGTAATCAAGCACTGCAACGTTCAAACCACCCTTTAAGTTTAGCACAGTTTCGTCTTTCAGTAGTAAAAAAGTGCTTTGATCTACAAGAGACTACGTCAACAAGTAGGTGCATTTTTGCTTAAAATTATCGAATTGTAGTTCCAGTGCAAGAGGTGTTCTCCTCGCTCTAGTACGCGCCAGTAAAGAAGAGGTTATTAACACGAGGGGCGTTCGGTAAAAATGCAACACTTTTTTTGTCGGCCAATTTCGGTTGAAAAATGCGGAATTTGCTGTGGACACTGAGGAATATTCCCACTTCAGCGCCTGTAGTTTCATGAAGTTCCGACAGGCGGCCGCGCTTTGCGTAGCGTTCAAAATGGCTTCAGGTTCAAGCAGAAAGCTGTCATTGAGTTTCTTTTAGCGGAAAAGCAGGGCATCGCAGACATTCATAGGCGCTTGCAGAATGTTTACGGAAGTGAACAAAAGCACGGTGAGTCGTTGGGCGAGGCGTCTGTCGTCATCGCAACGACGTCGCGCAAACTAGAGATGGGCAAACTCGTTCATCCTTGGGAGCTAGTTCACTGCTGATCGTTCTTTTTTGGGAACCGTTCATTTTTTACTCGTTCACCGTTCATTTGTGCTTGGTATATGGTTCTTAAGAAAAACTGAAAACTAGTAGTGTAGGTGACTGAAGGATGGAGGGCACCAAGAGGTGGCACTTGCCTCTCCCCTAGAGTATAGAGTTTTTATTTATTACAGAATTCTTACACACTTTTAGAAGTAATTTCTGTGATTCTGCAGAACCTCTCATTTAGCCAACCGTAGCCTTGTGTGGCTGATCGCAGGGAAAAAATATAAAGTGGCGCACGGAAAACCGGGCTCGAATAAAGACTGCTCGCCAATTACGGACGATGTGTTGCCCGTTACGGGCAGATACAACGAACAGACAAACAAGTAATAATTAGGCAGTGAAGAAATAAATAACAATCTAATGCAAGCAACAATTGCGAAACAATCGATGACGATGTGTAGAGTGCTGGAGAAGAGAACATGAAAATCTCACGCGACGCGCATGGGCTATAGCTCATGTCGTCTTGTAAACCTGTTGGTGGCTGTTTCCCAACTTAGTAGACCACAAGTGTCTTGTATAAAATTCTTCGTTTCGACTTCCACCACATAGATATGCTACGTTGTAAATAATAATCGTTTACACCCTATATATACTTCACGCTGTGTCTTCGTAGGCGAAGTAGAGACTTTATGGAAGCATAAAATAAAATGTGGTTTTCTCATACTTGCGTCATACGCTTAGTAAAAATTAAGTTTTTATGTTGCATTATTAAAGTTAATGCAGCAATAATAATAATAATTAAGTTCGCAGTAGCCAAGTTTTTGGTTTGAAAGCTCCTTCTGATCAAATGTTTTTGAGATAATAAGTAAATACGACTTTTGGCAATCATGTCTTTTCAAATGGAGAAGCATAGCTTTTCCTACTGAGCCAAAATGACCAACAACTCACTTTTTTTTTCAAAGAAACCTAACTAGCAGGTAATGCAAACTGGAAACAACCAAACTTAAAAATAATTAGAGCCTTCCTAAACGTAATGTTTTGTGTATGAAAGATACACGAAAATCGTTTTATACGAATTATCTTACACTAAAAATTAAGCAAATAATTGAAAGTTAGCTGCTAAATCAAGTCGATGAAACCAAAAAATATATGAATAACAAAAAAACTTGCCTTGTTATGAGTATGTCTTCTGCTGTTCATCGATATAATAAACTGAGCTCATATGCCCTTTTGTTACCAGAAAAGACGTACCTATTACGTACAACATAATTTTTATGTAATTCACGTAACTATAAAATACTTTTTGATTACCGCTCGTGGACGCTGAATAGCCAGAACAAAGTGCCAGAACAGTTTGGAACACATGTAAAATGGGCGAGCGCAGTGAACGAAACGAACAACTGGATACTGAACTAACTAGGAGCAGTCGGCAGTGGAACTGCGACAGGTAGTCATGCGAAGAACGAGGAGTGCGGCCGAGGGAGACCGAGACTGAGACGAGCACGCGACCGAGGCTGGAACGAGAACTGCCGAAGTGACCGCCGCGACCAAAGTAAACTATGAACCGATCGTTCCCCGTTCCCAGGAACTATAAGTAGACCGCCGCGACAGAAGTGAACTATGAACCGATCGTTCCTTGCAATTCGTTCCTCGGTCCTTTCGTTCATCTCGGTGAACCGTTCCTTTGCACCCGTTCGTTCGCGAACTACCCATCTCTAGCGCAAACCTGTGCGATCTCCTGCGTGGCGGCCGCCCGCACACAGCTGCGACTCTTGCAGTGGTGGACACTCCCATTCGAGGTGATCGACGGATCGCGAACACCTCGCTGCTCAACTGGACGTCTCTGTTGGTAGGAGTACGGGTTATTCTGTTTGCTGTCCTCTCTCTTGGTGCAACGATCAACTATGAACTGTATTGTGCTACTCTCAGGGAATTAAAGAAACTATTTCAGCGCGTTCGCCGCCACAAAAAAAGCAAAATAGCTTCGTTCTCCGTGACCATGCAAGGCCTCAGAAACGTCTGTGCACCCGAGTGCAGCTCGTTGAGCTGTTCTTCCTCATGCACCCTACAGCCCGGATCTCGCACGTTCCGACTTCATTTGTTTGGCCCAATGAAGGATGCTCTCCGCGACAAGCAGTACGTGGATGATTGGGAGGTTACTGCTGCATCAAGACTTTGGCTCCGTCGTTGACCAGTAGAGTTGTACCATGCAGTCTTACAGGCCCTCTGAGTAAGGTGTCGTAGGCCCGTATCATTGAACAGAGACTACATTGAAAAATAGGTTTCTGTAGCCAAAACAGTGGGGAATAATATGGTGTATTGGAATCCTGAAGAAAACCAACTTGCTTCCAGAAAAAATGTTTCATGCCTTACTGAACGTCCCTCGTTGATGGAACAATGGGTTTTGTACGTTGTATGCAACCGATATGTTAACTGGCGCTGGCTTTGTGGCCAAAGTCTCGCGTATGTTGGCCGGAAATGCACAAGTTCTAGGTCGCTCGTATACAATTTATGCCACTGATAAGGCTGAAAGGAGCTGAGAATCGGGTTGACTGTTAACTGCACTTACTTCTGCTTATAGTATGTCGCATCCAGTCTGTTTGAATTGGGCGATTTTTGTGCTTCTATTTACGGTCTACTGCATCAGTAACGAGACAACAGTGTCAAGACGCTGCGTCACGTGTAGTTCTTGGCAAGAGGTTCAGCTGATCTATCAGCAATCTCATTTCCTTATACACTCCTGGAAATGGAAAAAAGAACACATTGACACCGGTGTGTCAGACCCACTATACTTGCTCCGGACACTGCGAGAGGGCTGTACAAGCAATGATCACACGCACGGCACAGCGGACACACCAGGAACCGCGGTGTTGGCCGTCGAATGGCGCTAGTTGCGCAGCATTTGTGCATCGCCGCCGTCAGTGTCAGCCAGTTTGCCGTGGCATACGGAGCTCCATCGCAGTCTTTAACACTGGTAGCATGCCGCGACAGCGTGGACGTGAACCGTATGTGCAGTTGACGGACTTTGAGCGAGGGCGTATAGTGGGCATGCGGGAGGCCGGGTGGACGTACCGCCGAATTGCTCAACACGTGGGGCGTGAGGTCTCCACAGTACATCGATGTTGTCGCCAGTGGTCGGCGGAAGGTGCACGTGCCCGTCGACCTGGGACCGGACCGCAGCGACGCACGGATGCACGCCAAGACCGTAGGATCCTACGCAGTGCCGTAGGGGACCGCACCGCCACTTCCCAGCAAATTAGGGACACTGTGGCTCCTGGGGTATCGGCGAGGACCATTCCCAACCGTCTCCATGAAGCTGGGCTACGATCCCGCACACCGTTAGGCCGTCTACCGCTCACGCCCCAACATCGTGCAGCCCGCCTCCAGTGGTGTCGCGACAGGCGTGAATGGAGGGACGAATGGAGACGTGTCGTCTTCAGCGATGAGAGTCGCTTCTGCCTTGGTGCCAATGATGGTCGTATGCGTGTTTGGCGCCGTGCAGGTGAGCGCCACAATCAGGACTGCATACGACCGAGGCACACAGGGCCAACACCCGGCATCATGGTGTGGGGAGCGATCTCCTACACTGGCCGTACACCACTGGTGATCGTCGAGGGGACACTGAATAGTGCACGGTACATCCAAACTGTCATCGAACCCATCGTTCTACCATTCCTAGACCGGCAAGGGAACTTGCTGTTCCAACAGGACAATGCACGTCCGCATGTACCCCGTGCCACCCAACGTGCTCTAGAAGGTGTAAGTCAACTACCCTGGCCAGCAAGATCTCCGGATCTGTCCCCCATTGAGCATGTTTGGGACTGGATGAAGCGTCGTCTCACGCGGTCTGCACGTCCAGCACGAACGCTGGTCCAACTGAGGCGCCAGGTGGAAATGGCATGGCAAGCCGTTCCACAGGACTACATCCAGCATCTCTACGATCGTCTCCATGGGAGAATAGCAGCCTGCATTGTTGCGAAAGGTGGATATACACTGTACTAGTGCCGACATTGTGCATGCTCTGTTGCCTGTGTCTATGTGCCTGTGGTTCTGTCAGTGTGATCATGTGATGTATCTGACCCCAGGAATGTGTCAATAAAGTTTCCCCTTCCTGGGACAATGAATTCACGGAGTTCTTATTTCAATTTCCAGGAGTGTATTATCATTATTCGTGTTGCGTAATATCAACTAATTCCTCAGAGGCAAATGAACATTGCAAATAGCCAGACGTCCACATGATGGGCTTTCGTAAATGGCGGGTATGTGATACCAAGGAATCTGGAGGGTCGAAAATAAAACTTATATCGGCTTTTACCCTGTCAGAAAAGGAAGCATACCGGTATTTGTGTACAGTTCCGAGAGCCAGTTTTAGCAGAGTGCATTCAAAAATTTCAGGGTGTAGTGTAGAGATGGAACACAGGAGATCTTGAAGGAGATGCGCCCGATGGGTGGCACACAAACTTCATCATGTCGTCATTGGTTTTCGAAAAAAGAGCGCTATGCGCCAGGCTCTACGCGACGTGTAACTTTTACTATGTCAAGAAAAATTGTCATTATAGCACAAAAAAATCGTTTGCGCGCGCCTCTCTCTCTGTGTGTGTGTGTGTGTGTGTGTGTGTGTGTGTGTGTGTGTGTGAGGGGCGGGGGCGGGGGGGGGGGGGGGGAGGCAAATATCCATATATCTGCACGAAAACACATGAATTCTCATATATTTAGTTACGAAACACCGAGAAGTCAAACTCCTGCAGTTGAAAATAATTGCAGCATCTATAGATAACGCAGATGATGATAATACGATTGATGTAACTACGTAGTAGCCGATGGTTCTCACCACACTGCATGTACACCACACTGCGTGTGTCCTCGTAAGAAGTCACATTAGGCAGTGCACAGGGCAGACCAGTCTTATGACAGACCAGTCTTTAGAGCATTAACCAAGATAACTGGGATACGGCTCCTGGTGAACACTTCGCGAATTGAAAGTTGAAATACATTGATTTATCTTTCTTTAAATAATGTTGAACTTCAAAAACTGCGCGGAGAAACTGGAGTATTATAAGCATATCATAGGCTTACTAGATGCCAAATACATCACGTAGGCACTTCTTATGTTTCTTCTTTGCACCTTGAAAAAGATCAGCCCAGAAGGTGGGACACAAAATCGTCATTCATGTTGCGCACGATAATTTTACACTTCAGCTACTTAGATCTACGGCAAAAAACACTCGCAACGCAGAGCTGTTATATTTGCACAAATATTGTTAGTGATCTGCATACAGCTGGTAAATTTAATCAGCAACCTAATCCTAGCATGCCGTCTAGAGTAACATGTACAAGGTATTGTAATTCTTTTAAGTAAATGTGACGTATAACGCATTAAAAGTTGTAATGCAGTCATATACGCGGTTAAATTATGCCGTAGTTTTCTTAACGTAATGGGGAAAATTTTAGGTGCCGAAATGAACTAAACTTCACTGACGGTGTCAGCGAATTTTGACGTTGCATGCTGCTGTTGGAAATTCATTATCGTTAGTCGTAGCCAATCAGGATATGGCATTCGGTACCGGCAGCTAATAAAAATCGCTAAATGTTACACTTCCGATTTTCACCGATATTTGGCTTTTCCCGTCTGTATCAATTCTTCCAAGGCAATGGAAATTGTAGTCTTGCTTATCACAAATGTGTGGTTCTTTCTACTGCATATATCGCGATTTTCGAGAATGTCGTTAGGCAGGTGCCTTATATCGCAGCTTAAATTCATACGAGTGCAACAAAATCAGCTGATTAAATTGCTACTAGTGAAAGAAAGTAACGGCTCATAACATTGATAGTGGTCAATTCAAAATAACGGCTAACTTTACATGTGAAGCAACGGAAATTACCTGCGAGAATCTCATTGGCTATCTATACCTGACTACCTGACCCATGATTCGTTGTGCCGACTTCCCATCATTCATCGCACAAGCCGTTACCAAGTGCAGCACGAAACGGAAAGTTCGAAACACGGCAAGTGCACTTTTAACCTTAAATACACTTTCTTTCTTAGCATTATATCAAGTTACCTTTATTTCCTTATGTGAGGGACGCAAGTTCGAATTGTGAATATGACTAACTATTAAAAATACATACGCATTATACGCAAACTTTGTTTCTGGGAATGATTACTGGATTTTTTTTCTCCATTGCCTTATGAAGTGACTATCACACTAGGAATATGTAATGTTACACATTGTAGAGAGTTCATATTATTTACGGGTCAGATTATTTTTTCATGTTAATGTGTGTCAGTTTAAAGAATGTAAAAGTAGTTCGTGTGAAAACGAAAGTACGTATGTTCTATGTGTCTTACAACAATGTTATTATAACTCTTGGATAAATAATAGTGTACGATTCCGCCAGTGACGTCCTACGGCACCGAAAAATGACCACACACACACACACACACACACACACACACACACACACACACACACACACACGGAGAGAGAGAGAGAGAGAGAGAGAGAGAGAGAGAGATGGGGGGGCAGGAGATTTCGAAACAATGACAATTATTCGTTAACAAACAAAGATGCAAAAGCCAAAGCCAATACATGACGGTCCCCTCCCCCCCCCCTAAAAAAATCCAAACATACCGTAATTCTTTAGTCCAATCCACGAACAAAGGCGGTTCCCCCATGTCGAGGCACGGACGGAAATGGAACTGTTGACGATTCCAAGCGACAGTTGCAGTATGCGCACGCTCACTTTCTTCCGCTGACAACTCGCAACAAATGAAACAGACATTCACTAAACAACTAGCTACGATCACATTTAATACTCGTACTGGCTACAGCATTCAAAGCAGAGCGCCCAGAACACTACTGAATGTTCATTGGCTGTCTGAGTATGCGTGACGTAGGTGCGCAGAACAAGCCTAAACTCAGCCCCCGTACTTCGTGACTCCAGCTACAGTACACCGAAATACCTTAAATTACAATTATAGTACACATGAATAACTGTTCGCCCATGAAATATACAGCAAATAAAATACAATAAAAATACACAGAAAGAAATAAACATACATCAAATAAATTATAATCATAATTTACACGAATAACTAAAACAACCACAGATAATCTTTAACGTCTACTACAATACCATCTATGACTACATTACTCCGCATCAGAAACTCATGACATTAAAGAATCGCGGTAATTTTTAATAATAAATATTGAATCAAACGGGACTATCGAGAGAAAGTGGGGGTTTTGGGCGGGGACAAACCTAAATCCAACGACAACCGCAAAATCAAATAAATAATTAAAAAGAGAAAACGCAAAAGACAGCGACTGGGAATAACGGAAATTTAACACAGAAATCTTAAAATAAATCTCACTACACACGCAACATAAATTCACGAATAATAACTGAACTAGAGTTCACCTATACGGTCAATTCTAGCGACGATTGCCGCGCTAGTTATTTTTCGCACTTTTGCAGTAGGGGTAAATTATGCTCTCTTTCGGTATTTTCATTTTTGTTATAGCTCAGTGCCCTCGCAGATTCCTGCATCCTCTGAAATCGTGCCAATATGACTGTTATTCTTTTCAACTGCACGAATTTAAGCTGTGCTCTTAGGTTCCAGCCAAACCATGCCAACTGAAATGGTGACATATTTCGAACAAACAGTTTACGGCAATTAACTAAGGCCGGTATTACACTATCAAATTTCTTTGTCAGTTGTCTAAAATCTTTGTAAAAGATATTTGATGGTGTCATATGGAACTTTGTCAAATGTCGTCCAATATTTGATCAAATCTAGGGCCTCGCTGTAGATTTGATCAAAGAAGTCGCTTGTCTTCTGTTCACTGCAATGTGACATGTTACCACATGGAGCGCTAGCATCGCTGCAGCGCTCTGTCGTCTGTAGTGTTTTTATAAACATTGCCGGTAAATACAATTGGTGTGTGCCGACAACTACAAAATTAATAGAGATGTATGAAGCTGATGAGGCGCTTTACAACGTGAGGCACCCTGAATACAAAAATAGATTAAGAAGATTGGATACCTGCCCTAACCTAACCTAACCCAACCCAACCGTCTCCTGTAGCAAGGAATCGGAGTGTTACAGTGAGCCTGTCTTCTGCAGATGTAGCAGTCCTTAAGTGAGTATTGTGCTTTGTGATATGAGGATACACTTCACTGAGCACATACTGAAATGTATGCTCATCCATTCTTAAGTAATTGATGTACGACTTGACGTCCTCCACTATAAGCTCACGTAACAAGTTTTGTTGAATACTTATATCGTGTCATCGTAAAACCCACGGCTTCACCCAGGTATGTTTCCTTTTCTTCCGTCGCTTTTCTTCCGCATGTGCACACAGTGCAATTGTGGTACATGCAACTGCTGCGGTTAATAACAAGTTGTTGTTGTCAGCCATCTTGAACTTTGACGAAAAATCCGCTGACAGTGAAATACCCCTTCTAGCGCTACGTCAAATATCTTTGTCAAATATATTTAACGGAATATTTGATCACATCTTTGATCAAATCTTTGAAAAAGAAATTTGATAGTGTAATGCTGGCCTAATGCAACCACAGATATCATTTAATAACAGGCCGTCTACATCCTTAGTTTCATAAACTCATGATGTCACGCATTGCGTCGTGGATCGAACCCGACTGACCTCATATCTTCACATCACAAGCACCAATTAGAATCCTGTCCCACGTGTTGTTGCGCAACTATAGCACGAACAAATATTTGACTTACGCAACACGAACTGCCTCACAATGTGTCGGTGATTGCTTCTGAGAGGGCAATTCTGAATCTACTAAACTAGAGAGAAAATTATCGTTTTGCAGAACATAATTAAACTCAAAAGTCTTTATGTTTTATAGTAGACTGAGGATGACATTTTTTGATGTCTGAAGTGATCTGTTGTAGGAGCAAAAAACTTCGAAAGATGAGGGACTGGCACAGAAGGTATCTTTAATGAATTGCAGAAAATGAGGCATATTTTTGCTGCTCTTTACTCATGTCGCAGCTGAGGATTACGTCCATCTGGAATGTAACGCCTGATCTGTAATCTATAATCAAGAGCTGGAGGTGCAGAAAATACAGGCCTTTTGAATAACAGCGGTAAGCCTAAATGTGTCGCCAAAACACAGCGACAGGCGTTCAGTGTGGACCTGTGGATTACCGGCGCTTGCCAACCGACTGAAGTGGAAAGACAGAATACATTGAAAGATTGTGCTTATTCACGCCCGAGTTTTGCGTGTGGGACAATCGGCTCAGCTGATTCTCAGCTGTTATTAGCATTAGCGCGATTTAGTGGGCTACCTAGGAACAAGAGGCCCGAAGCTGTGGTGTCACGAGTTCCCTGCTACCTGCAGCGGCTGAGGGCGCGAGAGCAGCTGACCGAAATCTACTGCAGCTGTCAACACGTACGTCAACGGTATGATAAACCAAGAGAAAGTTTTCAGAGAACAGATGTAATAGGGCACTGCTACATTTTTAGAAGTAAAAATCGATACCTACAAAGAGACTAGCCCCCGCGACCACGCAGAAGTGCCACAACACGACGTGGCATGGACTCGAGTAATGTCTGAGGTAGTGCTGGAGGGAACAGAAACCATGAATCCTGCAGGGCTGTCCATAAATCCGTAACAGTATAAGAGGATGGAAACACTTCAGAATAGCACGTTGCAAGGCATTCCAGATGTGCTCAATCATGTTCATGTCTGGCAAGTTTGATGGCCAGCAGTAGAGTTTAAACACAGAAGAGTGTTCCTGGAACCACTCTGTGTGGGGTGTCGCATTGTCTTGCTGGAATTGCCTGAGTCCATCGGAAAGCGCAATGGACATGAATGGATGCAGGTGATCAGACAGGATGCTTACGTACGTGTCACCTGTCGGAGCTGTATCTGTACCTATCAGGAGTCCCATATCACTCCAACTGCACGTGCCCCACACTATTGCAGAGTAACCCCCCCCCCCCCCCCCCCCAGCCCCAGTTCGAACAGTCCCCTGCTGACATGCAGGATCCATGGATTCATTAGGTTGTCTCCATACCCGTACACGTCCATCCGCTCGATGCAATCTGAAACAAACTCGTCCGACCAGGCAACATGTTCTCGGCCGTCTATTCTTCGGCGTCTCGACTCTATCCACCACCGTGGATTACGTTTAGTGTCTGGAGCTTTTTACACCAGCCCTGTGGAAAGCTTTTATGCTGAGACTGCTGAACCTCCGCTGTCCAATCGGCGGGCAGTCCTTCTGAGTCGTTATGCTAGCCATCTGTGTTCCATGCCTGCTAATCCAGCCCATGACCTTTTTTTCGACGCCAACTTTGATGTAGGGTATGCAGGCCGCTCCTCCTCCCTACTACCCCCGGGAGTCCGCTTCCGTCAACTGCTCTATTCTCTTTCCTTCCGCTTTCCTAAAACCTTCTTGACAACTTGGGGTACAACACCACCTTGGCTCCGTTCCCGGATCTACTTGCTCCATGACCTATGTCAATTTCCCAAGGATGGTACCCCTACACTTGTTTACCGTCGGGCATTTGCTGCTCTATGTGCACAAATGACGGACGCCACATTTATTTACACCGACGGCTCGAAAACATCGTTAGGTGTAGGGAGTGCCTATATTGTTGGCGACACCCCAAATCACTTTCGGCTTCCCGACCAGTGTTCGGTTTATACTGCGGAGCTTTACGCTGTTCTCCAGGCTGTCCACTACATCCGCCGCCATCAGCGGATACAGTACGTAATCTGCTCAGATTCTCTCAGCTCTCTCCTCAGTCTCCAAGCTCTTTACCCTGTGCACCCTCTGGTCCACCCGATTCAGGACTGTCTGCGCTTGCTCCACCTGGGGAGCGTCTCGGTGGCGTTCCTCTGGCTCCCGGGACACGTTGGTATCTGTGGGAATGAGGCGGCCGATATAGCGGCCAAGGCTGCAGTCTCTCTTCCTCGGCCAGCTATTCAGTCGCTTCCCTTCACCGATCTACGGAGCGGTTTATGTCGCCAAGTTGCTCAATTATGGCATGCGCATTGGTCAACACTTCCCCATAATAAATTGCGGGAAGTGAAAGCCCTTCCTTGCGCTTGGACCTCTTCCTCCCGAAAGCGTCGTCGGGAGGAGGTAATTTTAGCTAGACTCCGGATAGGGCACTGTCTTTTTAGCCATCGACATCTTTTAAGCGGCAATCCTCCCCCACTCTGTCCCCACTGCTCTCAGCTGTGGACGGTCAGACACCTTTTAATTGAATGCCCCTATTTTACTCCGTTACGCGCCCGTCTACAGCTATCGCCTGATCTATCGTCGATTTTAGCAGATGACACGCGCTCAGCCGACCGCGTTCTCCAGTTTATTAGTGACAGTGAAATGACGTCAGTCATTTGAAGCTTTTTTTGGGGACAACCAACCCCTTTCTGTAGTGGATTTTTAAGCATTCCTTCTGCTTTTAGTTTTCAAATTTTATGACTTTGTTCCCATTGCTGCTGGATTTAAATTTCGGTTTTTTCCTGTTTCCTAAGTCACGGGCTGGGCGCTAATGACCATAGAAGTTTTGCGCCCTAAAACCACAAAAAAAAAAAAAAAAAAAAACAGGCAACATGTTTCCAATCATCAACACTCCAATGACGGCGTTGATGGACCCAGGCGAGGTGTAAAGCTTTGTGTCGTGCAATCGTCAAGTGTACTTGACTGGGCCTCCGGCTCCGAAAGACCATATCAATGATGTTTCGTTGAATGGTTGGCACGGTGACACTTTTAGATGGCCCAGCATTGAAATCCGTAACAATCTGCGGAAGGGTTGCACTTCTGTCACGATTCTCCTCAGTCGTCGTTGATCCCGTTCTTGCAGGATCTCTTTCCGGCCGCTGCGAGGTTAGAGATTTACCGGATTCCTGACATTCACGGTACACTCGTGAAATGGTCGTTCGGAAAAATCCCCACTTCATCGCTACCTCGGAGATCCTGTGTCCCATCGCTCGTGCGGCGACTATAACACACTCACTTAAATCTTGTTAACCTTCAATTGTAGCAGCACTAATCGATCTAACAACTGCGCTTTTTTTTCTTTATTGTCATTTTACACCTTACACAAGGTGAGCTGGAAGCATCAACGGTACACCGCTTTTCGGCCACAGGCAGTACAAGAGAAAACAATGGAGACACATAATGAACATTACATAACAGTGGACAAAAAACAGTATTCACAGTAACGAAAAAACACGAAGCCGTTCACACGCGAAGAAAAACAAAGAAACTGTTAGCACTGTACACAAACACTGATTATTAAGACGACACACGTGAACGATGGAGCGTGGGCGGCGAAAAACACTGAAGCAATAACACGACGGCACACAGACAAAACCGATGGCGATGATCTTCCGGCGCGCTAATGTTCACGTGACGTGTGCGAGTCCGGGGACCTGCTAAAAGGGGAAAAAGGTAGGGGAGGAGGGAGAGGGGAGAGTGGAGATGCCAGTGGCAGAGGAGATGGGGGAGGAAAGAAGCTAGGGGGTAGGGGAAGCCCAGGAGGAGGAGGGGGGAAGGGAGGAGGGAGAGAAGGGAGAGAGGGTGCCCTAAGGAAAAAACACAGGAAGTGGAAGGGGAGGATCAAAGTTGATAGGGGTAGATGGAGGGGATGAGGGCATCATCAGGGAGGGGGAGCTGGTGGAAGCCACCTTGGGAGAGGGTAAGGAGAGTGGAGAGATGGAGAGCAGGTGGGACGTGGGAATACAGGCGCGGCAGCGGACGGGGGTGGGAGAGGATGGGAGAGACAAGCAGGTGAGGGGGATCAAGTTTACAGGAGCTGTGGAGGATCTGTATCCATTCGAGGAAAAGGAGGAGGTGCGGGAACGGAATAAGGTTCTACAGGATCTGCGTGGGGGAGGGGAGACAGATGCGATAGGCAAGGCGGAGTGCGTGACGTTCGAGGATTTGAAGGAATTTGTAAAACGTAGGAGGGGCGGAGATCCAGGCAGGGTGGGCATAGCAGAGGATAGGGCGAAGGAGGGACTTATATGTGTGGAGGATGGTGGAGGGGTCCAGACCCCATGTGCGGCCAGAGAGGAACTTGAGAAGATGGAGTCGCGAGCGTGCCTTGGCTTGGATTGTCCGGAGATGGGGGGTCCAGGAGAGACGACGGTCAAGGGTGACGCCAAGGTACTTAAGGGTGGGGGTGAGGGCACAACTGCGCCTGAGCTTGTCGTCTTATATTGGCGTTGCCGACCGCAGCGCCGTATTCTGTCTGTTTACATAACTCTGTATTTGAATACGCATGCCTATACCAGTTTATAGGGCGCTTCACTGTATGTTCCATAAATTATTAGTGCGATATTGCTGCAAGATGCGGAACATATCAAACTGTAGATGACATTATTCGAAAATGTCGAGTACGCCTGCAACCTCACAGTTACAGATGTTTTCACTAGGCGCAGCTCATGTGAAGATCTACCCTACACAAGAAGCTGATTGTCCAGTTACTGTACTCACCGTTTTGTTGCGCCATATTCAACTCCGTAGATGTATGTAGTGTGTGCACTCACCTGGAATAAACCAAACATTTAATTAATAAAAAGCCTTACGGAATCAATCCATACATACTACAAAAATGGATGGACATATACATGTGTGTATTCATATTCCATGTCTCCTCCTAAGCCACTGGATCGATTTCAACCAAACAAGGTACGCATATACATTACCGTTAGGTGACAACAGCTGCTGGGGTAAGAACCACCTACACTTAACGGGATGGTGGTGGGGGTGAATAAGAAGCGTAGCCCGCGATGCGTGAATTACCTGAATTTATTCCTCCAGCATTTCAGAATGAGAGCCCTTAGTTACCTACAACGAACTTTACACAGAATTTAAAACCCTTACGAATTGTTTCTCACTGCCAACCCCTACAATATGATGAAACGAAAAAAGAAAGTGTATTGGTACAAACTTTGTTGTCAAGTGCCAACAGGCTAAGCTACAATCAGAATAATTCCGCAGTGCTAGTCACTTATTCTTGATTGTACGCGCCGCAGAATGTGTATCACACTCTTTTGATCTGATTTCCTTGATTTTTGTCTCTGATTTAATAAAACACGTTCACTGTTCATGCAGTGAAAGTTTCGGGTCAGACATGACGTTATTTTTTTACCAATTCTTTACTACTAACTGCATTCTCGACTCACTTTACAGACAGTATGCGCATTTAGCACTGAATGTAAGTGCAAAATTATATCTCTGTACGTCAGAAAGGTCAGGAAATATTACGTCATAAACATGGCATGCTTGGAAAACTGCCGCATCATGCATGCCATAAACTGCGCATGTGGTATCCACATATGCCGTTTAATGTACCGACAATATTACATCATTGTACGACACATAGTTCAGGAGTATGACGTCATAGATAATGAGATGCGTGAGAAACTGCCACATCGTGCATGACATTTAAATTTATTACTTCGTCGCTACTGACCCCATTCCCAACACATTTTGCAGCAAGTACGTCGCTGAATGTACCTACAAAATTATGTCACTGTACGACGCATAGTTCAGCAGATATGACGTCATAAACATTAAACACAAGGCCAGACGCTACGTGTAGGGAGCGGACTCACAGCTATAAATAAATACCGGCGAAACGCCGGCATTCTCCTTTACTTACAGTACAATTTACACGTGAAGATGGTCTTCTGAAGGGTCTGAAAGCTGTTGAGTGGCGTCAACACAAAAGTTTACATTTAATTTTGCGTTAGATGTGTAGTTCAAAGACAATTTACTGTAAATCGTACGCTTAATGAGTGCTTTTAGGAAAACAGTGGCAAGAAAAGGCGAATTGTACATGTCCGAACGTACAAAGAGAACAAAGTGTACGATTTGAAACGAGTGTGACGTGCTCATTAAACTTATCGTATCAACACAATACCGTGTACAGCATTGAAGACAGTAATTGTGGATGCATACATAAAGTACAGCATGCGTAATTCTTACTTTACTGATCATAGCAGTTTTATTAAATCAGAGACAAAAATCAAGGAAATCAGATCAAAAGAGTGAGATACACACTTCTGCGGCGCGTACAATCAAGAATAAATGACTAGCACTGCGGAATTATTCTGATTATAGCTTAGTCTGTTGGCACTTGACAACAAAGTTGTTTGTACCAATACAGCTGAACTTTACTCTTCTATACTATGACATTACAATATTCATCTGTAATTTAAGTAACATCATTGTGCTATGAACAGACCAAGGATAACGTAAATAACTTCAATTATGTTTTATCATAAAGATAAGAAAACTTCCTTCTGCAACTAAAATTTATTCTTGAGTCCCAGACATATTTATCCTATTGAGTTAGGCATCTTCACTGGTCAGTAATAGATATAAAATTACTTATTGGTACATTTTCTGATGTGAATTTTGTAGTGATTCTTCTTTTTACTTAAGTAGAAGACAAAAACATATAAAACTGCCCAAGAAGCACCGAATCGTATCAAAATATGATAATTAACTAATTTTATATCTATTATAGACCACTGAAGATACCTAACATGAACAGGCGAAACGTGTCTGGTGCCCAAAAATAAAAAAAAAATAAAAAAATTGGAAAATACGTAATTTTTCTAATATTTATGATTAAACATAAATGAAGTTATTATTAGCAACTGAGGAAAATGGCTGCAAATATTAACAATAATGCAGATCGTGAGGCTGATTCAAGATTTAGAGTGCTCCACGAGAAGAGTACCAGCGTTGTCGCTGACAATTTCCTGTGCAGTCATTGTGCTTTCAAGATGTTTTTCCACCATAACAAACGAATCACGGGGTAGTGAACCTACGATTGGAAGTGAAAGGAGACGTTGCTTGCAAGGCATTGAAGAACAGTAGGGTTACGGGTAGAGGTCTGCGTGGATAAGAAATGTGGTGTCACCGCCAGACACCACAATTGCTACGTGGTAGCCTTTAAATCGGCCGCGGTCCGGTAGTATACATCGGACCCGCGTGTCGCCACTATCAGTGATTGCAGACCGAGCGCCGCCACACGGCAGGTCTAGAGAGACTTCCTAGTACTCGCCCCAGTTGTACAACCGACTTTGCTAGCGATGGTTCACTGACAAAATACGTTCTCATTTGCCGAGACGATAGTTAGCATAGCCTTCAGCTACGTCATTTGCTACGACCTAGTAAGGCGCCGTATTCAGTTACCATTGATATTGTGAATCATGTACCGTCAAGACCGACGTTCATCATTAATGGATTAAAGTTAAGTATTCCACGTTTTTATAAATTCTGCCACCATCCAAGCGTTATCTGCTATCTTTTGCATTGAAGATCTTCCACAGACTATTGTTTCCGACAATGGCCCACAATTCATGTCCGCAGAATTTCAGTCATTCTGCAAGGCCAATGGTATTCAACATCTGACGTCCGCGCCGTTTTCGCCACAATCAAACGGTGCCGCTGAACGATTAGTCAGGACTTTCAAGTCACAGATGTTGAAGTTGAAAGAGTCGCATTCTCTGGAGGACGCGTTATTGCTCTTTTTGTCCTCGTATCGCTCTCAGCCCCGAGATGGTACTCGCCGGCTGAGTTTCTCCACGGTCGTCATCATCGAACCTTGATGTCTTTGCTACCTCCGCCACATCAGGTTCCTGTGCAGCGGCGGACACCTGCTTTTGCTCCAGGCGACGTTGTCTACTATCGCCACTATCGAGGTTCACGGCGTTGGCTCGAAGGGCGCTTTCTTCGCTGCCTCGGCCGCGCTATGAATCTGGTTTTGGGGGCCTCTGGTGAGGTGCGTCGGCATCTCAATCAGCTGCGCCTCTGTCGTCGCACGGGATCTGCCGCTCCCCGTCTGCTTTCAGCGACGGTGCCGTCCGGTCAGCGCCCTGGGAACCCATCTACTGGCTCGCCTCATCCCCAGGTGTTACCGACGCTGCCTTCCATTTTGCCCCATGGCGACGCGCCGCCGCCACCGCCGCCGCCGCCTGCTCTCCCGCCAGCGACGCCCGCAGTGGACGCGTCGCTGCAACCGCCGGGCGCCTCCCTGGGTCACGCGCCGCTGATCGCTTCCCGTGGCCAATTGTCCTCCGACATGGAACTCTTGCCCGCTCCGGACCATATGTCGTCTTCGCCCGTCGGGTGCCCCGGCCCGATGGAGGTCGACGACCCTTCGGTCCCTCCTGCCTCTCTGCGGGCGCATACACCGCATGCTGGCGTGCACCCTGGAGCAGGTTTTCAGTCGTTTCCTAGCTCCCCGCGGTCCGAATGGCAGAGTGCGGGTGGCACAGCCTCGCCTGTTGTTAGGCTCCCCACCTCGTCGCATACGTCAACATGGGGTCCTCCCCACGGCGGGCGGAAGCCTTATGCCACAACCGTACGCCGATTTGCGGGGTAGGAATGTGGTGTCACCGCCAGACACCACACTTGCTAGGTGGTAGCCTTTAAATCGGCCGCGGTCCGGTAGTATACGTCGGACCCGCGTGATTGCAGACCGAGCGCCGCCACACGGCAGGTCTCTACGGAAGATCTGGCTGTAGAGAAGCACTATACACGCGCTTGTTCAGAGAAGCTGTAGAAATACAAAAACACGCGAACAGTTTCAACAAGAAAGAGGAAAGCCTTAAGGTAAACGGATCCTGGCTTCCCGTACTGCAGCGAACGACCGTCGCAGGTAGCAAGAGGAGAACCGCACCGGAAATGACCGCGCAGAAGCCCTCGGACGTTGGCGCGCCAGGTACATATAGTCTGCGCCCGCGAGCTCGGCTCCAGCTCACCACCGGCAATGGAGGGTGAAGCTTTGACAATGCCAGCCACTCGTGCTGGCGAAACGTCAGAAAAATCATTAGATGAACGTCGGCCGAAGAACCCGAGACAGAAGCCAGTAGGCAATTTGTCAGATTATTTGGACTGAAGACACCAGATTACTACTTCGAAGGGCGTTCAATAAGTAATACAACATACTTTTTTTCTGAAAGAAAGTTTGTTTTATTCAGGATTCCAATACGCTCTCTTATTCCGAACTCTTTTGGCTACAAAACGCTACTTCGTTCAATAGGGCGGCCTTACGCCACCTCATTGAGATGGCGGCTGCACCCGCATGGTCGACGTCGAAGCCAACGTCTTGCTGAACGATTATCTCCCCGTCATCCACATACTGCTTCCCGTGGAGTGCATCCTTCATTGGGAGAAACGGATGGAAGTTGGAAGGTGCGAGGCCCGGCTGTAGTGTGTGTGAGGAAGGACAGTCCAATGAAGATTTGAGAGCTCCTCTCGGGTGTGCAGACTTGTGCAGTGAGGTGTTCGATTGTCAACCGTAGATCATCTCCGATAAGAGTGTCCGCACATTCCAACATTGCAGGAGTCACAGTTGTGTGCGGCTAGCCGGCAAGTAGGCGGTCGGGCAGGCTTGCACGAGCTAGTTGCGATTATGACAGCTGCCTCGCCGAACAATTCACCGTACTTTTGTTCACTGCCAGGTCTCCGGAGACATTCTGCAAGCGCCTATGAATATCCGCGATGCTCTTGTTTTCCGCCAAAAGAAGCTCAATGGCAGCTCTTTGCTCCGAATGCATTTCCGTTACAGACGCCATTTTGGAGGCTACGCAAAGCGCCGCCACCTATCTGAACTTGGTAGAACTATAGGAGTTGGTTCGTTGGTTGATGTGACCAAACAGCGAGGTCATCGGTCGCATCGGATTAGGGAAGGACGGGGAAGGAAGTCGGCCGTGCCCTTTCACAGGAACCATCCCGGCATTTACCTGAAGCGATTTAGTGAAATCACAAAAAATCTAAATCAGGATTGCTCGACGCAGCTTTGAACCGTCGTCCACCCGAATGCGAGTCAAGTGTGCTAACCACTGCCCCACCTCGCTCGGTAACTAGGGGGGGGGGGGGGGGGAGGGGGCGAGCGGAGGGGGCTGAAGCGGGAATATTCCACGATGTCCTACACAACAAGTTACACATCTTTTCAACCGAAGGTAGCCGAGAAAAGAAAATGTTTTGCTTTACTTATTGAATGCGTCTCGTAGTTTAAGTACGCGGTGATCTTCCCGGATACGTTATAAATAATCAAGTTTTGGTTCCACACCGATTGCAGTGTCAGTAAAAATGAGACATTTGAGATTAGTACTGTTGCCACAGTGGTAACATTTGCACGGGAACCGTTTTCTGTAAGTTTGAACAGCCATACGGTGTGTCTGTGCGGAGATGATTGGTTGATTACGTCATTTTTTTGGGGAGGGGGTGGGGCGGTGGTGTTTGTGTTTCCCTTCACATCCCCAGAATTGTTTTACCTGATTCTGTTGTAGGCCTCAGTGGCAGAATGAATGCTGTGAGAAACTTGTTTGTTTCATATCACTGTTGCGAGCGGACGCTATTCTCTGCCCGGGAAGACAAGCCGGCGTCACCCCATGGTGCGTAATAATCTCCAGAGGGGATTCCGCGGGGCGTCGCCATGTTCGTGTTGGCTGGGACACCGCGCCCATGACTGACGCGGCAGATAGCTACAGACAGTTTACAGCACAGCCAGCGCTTGCGCGGGTCGTGGTTGCACAGGCAGCGGCGATGCTTTCACACAATAGCTTTAGCCAGAATATTAATGACAAGTGCCGGGCGGTGTGGCCGTGCGGTTCTAGGCGCTTCAGTCTGGAACCGCGTGACCGCTACGGACGCAGGTTCGAATCCTGCCTCGGGCATGGATGTGTGTGATGTCCTTAGGTTAGTTAGGTTTAAGTTGTTCTAAGTTCTAGGGGACTGATGACCTCAGATGTTAAGTCCCATAGTGCTCAGAGCCATTTGAACCATTTTTTTGTTATACCACGTTTTATAGCTGTCGATAAGAAAGTATCATATGTCCTTCTCCTGGTTCTAAGCTACCTCTCCACCGATTTTCAGCCAAATCGGTGGAGCCGTTCTTGAGTTATAAATAGTGTAACTAACATGACTTTCTTTTATATATATAGATTAGCAGCGTAACACATTAGTCGGTTCGGTTATGTAAGACGTTCTTGCGCGGGGCGACAGAACGCTCTCGAAGCCAACAAAGGCAGCTTCCAGCGTAATAAGCTCGCACACATTGTGACACTATTCAGCAGTGCAAAGTCAGTCTGGTTCAACATGCCGAAAGTAAAGTGCTCCAACAGCTTGAAGTTGGAGAGATGTTATCTTGGAGAGATGTTCCTTAACACTGACAGAGAAATACTATTTTGTAAACTAGGTGACGTTAAAGCTAGCGTAGAAGAGCGCTTTAATGTACAACAACACCGTAACACCAAACACAGCTCCTCTCTAAAGAGAAGCGCTGAAAATGAGAGCAGACAAACGCTGTTGTTTGAACAGGCAGGTCCATCTTCAAGTGTGCAAACATACTTCAACGACTTCTGTGAGGTGATGGTATCTTGCAATACCCACTTTAGAGAAGATGACGAACCGAAGTTTCACACAGTTTTGGAGAAGTAAGAACACATCCAGTTACAGGTGAATCTGAATTAACAAAGAAATATTTACCTGTGTGCTACAAGGAAGTGCTCAACAGAAGTCGAATTAGTGTTGCAGACCAAAATATCTGGGTGTCTCACAGATAAAACCACTGGTGAGGGTGGATGTGACGTTCCAAATGTGGTTGTTGGTGTTCTTGAAGTCGATGGGCGTGCAGAAACATTCCTCCTAACGTGTGAAGCTCTCCAGAGAGTAAAAAACTCGACAACTGCCAGTATTTACGTGACGACACTATGAATATTCTGTGGCCGGATTATGTGAACAGAGACAATGTCTTGGTGCTGGCAGCAGATGGTGCTTCACATATGGATAAAGCAACCACGGTGTTCACATTCTCTACGCCAATGTGTACATTGCTTGCCTTGCACATGCGTTGCACACAGATGCAGAACATCTGCAATCAAATTACCCTGATGTGAACAAATTAATATCCTGTGGAGAGAAAATATATGTGCAAACTCCGCTAGGGGTGCAGAAATTCAAGCAAAAGGCACCTTCACTGTCGTCCCCCCTATCCCCCACCACAGCCTTTCTTCACGATGGAGTTGTGGGATTATTGCTGCACTGGATGTTCTGTAACATGTGTCGAGTGGTCGAGATGGCAGTAATGTGGCTGACAAAGTGAACAATAAACTGCAAACAGTTCTCCTGTGAAATCTTGGATTTTCTACATTGTGCAAAATTAGTGCTAGTCTTTCTCTTGTGTACTTGATAGCGATGAATCAAGCACTATCAAAATTGTGAAAGAAGTTTTTACAGGTACCATATCTGGAAAAATGGCATACATTAACACCAACTTTTCAGTGGTGCCAAAAGCCTTCGCACACCTGGAAGCTGATGGTATTCAACTGCGTGATGCACTGGATATTCTGCAACATGTGCAGAGTGGTCGAGATCGCAGTAATGTGGCTGACAAAGTGAACAATAAATTGCAAAAAGCTCTCCTGTGAAATCTTGGATTTTCTACATTGTGCAATATTAGTGCCAGTCTTTCTGAGAACGCCGCGATATCTGAAGTCAGTGAATCAAAGATAGCTTGCACTGGCGCCGCCGCCTTCACATACGCTCCTGTGATGTGGAGAGGAGCTTTCCCGGGTACAAAACTACCCTCAGCGACAGCCGCAGGTCTCTGAAAATGGAAAACTTGAAAATGCATCTTATGATCCAGTGGAACTCTGGAGAAACTGAAGAGTGACTTAAGTTCTGAGAATACTTTAAACAAGTACTGTGTTGTAGTGAAAACAAGGTTTTAGTTTTTGGATAAATGTTATTATTTTCACAGTATTTCGTGTTCTTTTTAACTTACACAAACGAAGACGTTTAAAACATTGCAAAATTATGCACCATACTCCCAGTTTCTTTAGAAGAGAATTTTGCATTACATGATATGGGTAGATCACACTAGAAGTTCGTGGCACAACTTGACCAGAAGAAGGGATCGATTGGTAGGACATATTCTGAGGCATCAAGGGATCACCAATTTAGTATTTGAGGGCAGCGTGGAGGGTAAAAATCGTAGAGGGAGACCAAGAGATGAATACACTGAGCAGATTCAGAAGGATGTAGGTTGCAGTAGGTACTGGGAGATGAAGAAGCTTGCACAGGGTAGAGTAGCATGGAGAGCTGCATCAAACCAGTCTCAGGACTGAAGACCACAACAACAACATGATATCCAAAAAGTCAGCAAAAATGTTTTTAAGTAAACTTGCATAAAGTAATATTTTATTTTTAGGGTCATATTTATATAAGTTTTTTTTATTCCACAAAAACAGTAACGAAAATGGTTCGCTTGCAATGAAATGACATAATTAAGGTGACAGATAACTGAGGAATGAGGAATGACATTCAGTCTTTAGCAGTAGCCCACATTTAGCATCTTCACTGTCACCTTCAACTGGTGACAGTTCAGCATGCACATTTTTTTCTTCTGCAGCCTGACGTTCCTTATCATCATTTCCCAGGCTCAAATTAATCATTCAGTAAATCCTTGATGTGTGTTCCTTTCAGGGTAAATTACGTGGACAGAAGAGAAGTCCCAAACAGCGACATCGCAAAATATTTCACTGACTTGTTATTTTTGTCAGTTCCAGCCTTCTAAACGCATGCTTAGGGAGTTCAAGATGTTCCTTTGTAACAGACACCGGATGTTTGCCTACATATTCTTGTATCTGCCGTAATACTGATTAATTTTTCATGTGCGACTTGAGGTGAGGTTAGGGACGGGAACGTGACCCAACCCATTCCCTCTCTACGAGGAATCCAGTTCCTAACCTATACCCATTCGGTTGAAGACAATTCGGAGCATGTTACCACATTTCGTATTGTGATTCTGATATTTAAGTATTTTCTCGACTTCATTTTCCATATACATCTTGTATTCAATATGTTCATCGCTCCCAATATTGTTAAAAATGTAACTTGTATATTTGCCCATTCACCAAATCACTGCGTTATTTTTTGCCTGAGGGTACTAACTTTCTTGTGGTCTGAAGAAACTGATAGTCAGTACATTGTTTGTTGAAGTTCTTGTTATTTGAGCAATTTTCTCCATGGTTCACCTCCAGTAGATAATCCGATCTCCACATCTGTAACGATGAGGCACACTATCAACGAGGTTGCATTTTCTGCAGAGCTTAGTGTCACTTAAACCGATGGCAAAGAGACGTTCATTAGTGCTGATGATGTTATTGACTACCTTGTACCACGCTGTTCTCACGTCAGACGAAAGAACATCACTACTGGTGTTTTTCCAGACCACATTCCATGCTATTACAGCATATTTAGTTTCTATGTTATTTTTTCTTTCATGTTTCCGTCTTTCAGCTAAAATCGCCTTTGCTGTAAATTTTTTGGAGTTTAAAAGCTTTTTGGTGAGGTAGCTTAGTTGAAGATAAAAACTCCCAATATGTTTTAGTTTAAAACTTATTTTTCTGGACTGACAATGTCGTATAGTTTTGCTGTAATGCGCCCTGGATCGTTACACATTATGCTCCATGTTCGTTTGACATACAATCTCATCCCTTTAGACTTGATTTGGGTTAGTCCCATTCCTCCATTGCTTGGATCCAACACTGCTGTCGTCACCGGCACTCGAAACAATTCCCCTTTCCACAAGAACTTTGCTACGGTGGACATGATCGTCTTCACCACCAATGATGGGATGGGGAGAACCTGTGCTATGCAGTAGGCCTTGGATAAAATATACGTGTTGATAAACAGTATTCTCTAGAACTGGTCTATGCTACGTTGACAGTTTTCAGCCAAAGCTCCCTCGATTTTTCTTGCCACCTCCCGCCAATTTATTGCTATCATTTTTAAAAGGGAAGTTGTCAATGCTATTCCAAGAGCCTTGTGTTCATTAACATGGTTCGCCCACTCAATGCGCAAGTTAGCAAGCCGCTTTATACTTAGAAATTTTCTTTTATTTTCATTTACTGTCGCACCCATGCGGAACAATATTTTGCAAGTATCATCTCTAGTTGTGTCACATCTGCTTACTATCAAAAACAGTCTTGATCACAATTCATTTATTAAGGCCGTCGGTTTCGACCACTACTATGGTCATCTTCAGACCAATGAGTAAGAACCTCCTTCTGGTGGTAATTATTTACCACCAGAAGGAGGTTCTTACTCATTGGTCTGAAGATGACCACAGTAGTGGTCGAAACCGGCCACCCTAATAAATAAATTGTGATCAAGACTGTTTTTGATACTAAATATTTGTAACACATTGATCACTGTTCACTCCCACAATGTATTCAAAAGTAATGTGACTCATCTGCTTGGTCTCTTGATGATTACGCCTACATCGTCCGCGTAAGCATCTTTGCTCCTTTAATGGTAATGCCTGTCAGCCTGTGCTGTAGCTGTCTCAGGAAAGGTTTCAGCGATATAACGAACAGGAGCATGGATAAGGGGCTTCCTTGGGTAACATCCTTTTTTATTTCAATTTGTTTTGTCAGTTCACGGTTAAGGGAGATTTGTGCAGTAACACCCATTGCCATATTCTTGATGATGTCGATGGATTTTGGCAGTAAGTCCATTCGGCGCATTGTCTATCAGGTATTTGTGATTAATTTGATCAAATGCCTTATGGAAGTCTATGAAAAAGAGTCCACATTTTATGTTACTTGCCTGTGTTAGCGCAATGACCTCGCGATACAAAGCCGCATTTTGTAAAATCGTCCTTCTAAAAGCACCAAGTTTGGTGTTGGGCTATGATGTCAGCGGTGCATGGTATAAAGCGCTTATTAATTACTCGGTCTATAATTTTATAACCCGAATTTAAAAGCGAGATCGGGCGTAGGTTGTTTATTTTTTTGCAGCCTCTGTTCTTCGAGATAAACACGATTTTGTATTGCTTCAACTCCGCACCCGCTTGGCAAATAAGTTTAGGGCATAAAAGGTTGCTATTTTCGATATTCTTAAAATAATTAAAACTCAACCTCTAATAATTATATACTTCATTGAGTCAGTCAGCCTTATCGTTGACTACCCAGGAAAATAATTCTAGTTTGTAATGTCTCGATCCAGCCTTTGGGTGCCAAAATAGCTCTTGACGAAGACGTATCCGAAGAAGAACAACAGCCAGGGACTTCAAGGAAGAATCAGGAAACGTAAAAAAGTACACTATTTGCTATAGGGTGTATCCTAAGTCACTCCCTATTTTTAAACATGTATAATTTCTTTATTTCTGCACTGGATTTCTTAGAACTACTTTTTTTTTGGAAGCAGTACGCAGTACATCTTGAGGCCGTGTTTAACCTCATTTTACCATTTTTTTCAGTTGGAAAACGCCGCCCTTGTTAACTGTGGAAGAACGGACCAAAACAGCAGCTCGTTATGACGTCTTGGGATCTGTGGTGGGAACACAAAGATATTGGAGGGCTGAATGAGGGACTCATGCTACAATGCATGCAAAAGCGGTTAAAAATGGCCATTCCAAATTACTAACAATAGGGATTGTTGCCTATGCGAAAAGATTAGGAAGACCAACTTCGAGAACACCAGATAATGTTGACATGGTTCGCGAAATGTTCACGATAAGCCCTAATAAATCACTGCGTCAAGGATCTCGAGAAAGTGGTTTTCCACGTAACGCAATTGCAACGATTCTTAAGAAAGATGTTACCTTTACGCCGTGTGAGCCACATTATGTCCAACAATTGTTTCATGATAACTGTGACAAAATAACTGAATTCGGAGATATTTTCTTTGGTTGAAATGATGGTTGGCCTGAACTTTTTGATAACGTTATGTGGATTGATTAGTCAGTTTTCCACATTGGACGATTTGTAAACAGGCATAGCTGCCGTTACTGGGCAGCCGAAAACCCACATGAATGTGTTGAAAAAAGCACATGGGCGTCCGAAAGTGATAGGATGGTGTGGCATCGCGACATCCGAAGTTGTTGGTCTTTTCTTTCTGCGGATCACGATGAATGTGAAAGATACCTGGAAATGATGCAAGATCGTGTATGGCCAATAATTACACAACGGAGCAACTTACAGTGTAACTTCATACAAGACGGAGCACGTGCACATTTTCCAAATGATGTCCGCGAATGGCTGCATGATCGTTTCCCAGATCGTTGGACAAGCAGAGGTGGTCCACATGAATGGCTGTCCGCAGCTCATATTTAACGCCTTGCGATTTTTTTCTCTGGGAGTGAGCTAAGCAGAAGATTTACAAGAGAAAAACATGGAACTTGGATGAATTGGAAGCAGTAATATCTGATGTGTTAGTCAATGTTCCAGCTAACATATTGTAGGCAGCAGTATCGCACGTACCAATTCCTTTTTTAAAAAAGTGCGTAGAGAATGCTGGAGCTTATGTGGAGGTTTAAAATCATGTTAAACACAACCTCAATGGATGTCATTTCTAACAAAATTAGATCTAAGAAAACTGGTCCATAAATAAAGAAATTATAATTGTTTAAAAATAGAGAGTGACTTATCAGACACTCTTGGATACCTAGATATCTTGACCTTAGAAATTGAACTCTTTCACATTACCCTATTAATCCTCCTTTCGTAGAGAAGAAAGTAATATTTTTGTACAAGTATTTTTGAGCATTGTGTACAAATTTGCAACACATCTAAGTTCAATATGATTTGGGTAACTTGGTTATAACAACGATATTACAAAGGGTTATTTCAAATATTTTTATTATGCAGTCATCTATTTTTACCCATTTTTCTCTTAAATGGGCTAAGACATGCACCGCGAGGCTTTATCTCATTTTCTGGGGCAATTTTTTTAGCTAAATTGTAAACTTCTCTGTAATTAATCATCGGAATTGGAATCTGGCTGAGGTACAGGTAACAACGCAACCTATGACTTCAATATGAAATCGCTGGAAAATTTACACCTCATTCACTACAATATTAGCAAAACTGTGAATTGCGGGCCTTACCCCAACTACGCTACGCTGTTGGGTTTCCGTGTGGTCTCTGAACTCCCTAGGAAGAAGCACCGCAATAGCGCTGCCCTTTGTTTATTCTGGCTCGCTTCCATTGTCACTGCCCGTCCATCTGGCAGAAGCATGCTCTCTTCTGTTTTGCTTTTTCCACCCTCGTTAACGTTCGCAAGCATCAGATCCACGGCAAAACACACACGCTCCGACAAGCAGGGCAGAGCTCTGCAGAGCGTAAAAATAACAATACGGCGTGCGATGTCTGAGAGTGCTGCTGTTACCACAGCAAGCGGGGTGGGGCTGCCAACACGGAGAGTCTTTGCTCACCGTTGATTGTTTTTCTGCGTTCCCATAGACCGTAAGCACGCCTCCACATCTGCGTCTGTACTCTGAGAATTTCCAAAACATGTCCACCAGACGGAAAGGTCTATCACACCAGTGTTGACTCTTCTTCACGTTGCACTCACCATTGAACTGCGGAAAGAAAAACAGTTTCAGGGTCTACATCTACGACGGTTGTTCAATAAGTATTGCAACGCATTTTTTTCTCGGCTAATCCCGGTAGAAAATATGGGGGATTTGTTGTGGTACATAGTGGAATATCCCGGCCTCAGGCCCTGTAGTTTCAAGAAGTTCCGATAGGTGGCGGAGCTATACGTTGCATCAATAACGGAGGTGGGTTTCAGGCAGTGAGCTGTGACTGAGTTCCATTTGATGGAAAACCAGAGCATGGCAGATACATACAGGCGCTTGCAAAATGTCTGCGGAGACCTGGTAGTGAACAAAAGATGTCTAGGGACACGAGGCATCTGTCATCATGGCAAAGTCAGGGCAAACCTCCCTGATCTACCACCGCAAGGCGTTCGATACAGTTCACCACAGTCGTTTAATGAACAAAATAAGAGCTTATGGACTATTAGACCAACTGTGTGATTGGACTGAAGAGTTCCTAGATAACAGAACGCAGCGTGTCATTCTCAATTGGGAGAAGTCTTCCGAAGTAAGAGTGATTTCACGTGTGCCGCTGGGGAGTGTCGTAGGACCGTTGCTATTCACAATACACATAAATGACCTTGTGTATAACATCGGAAGTTCACTGAGGCTTTTTGCGGATGATGCTGTAGAATATCGAAAGGTTGTAAAAATGGAAAATTGTACTGAAATGCAGGAGGATCTGCAACGAATTGACGCATGGTGCAGGGAATGGCAATTGAATCTCAATGCAGACAAGTGTAATGTGCTGCGAATACATAGAAATAAAGATCCTTTATCATTTAGCTACAATATAGCAGCTCAGCAACTGGAAGCAGTTAATTCCATAAATTATCTGGGAGCAGGCATTAGGAATGATTTAAAATGGATGACTATGGTTCAAATGGCTCTGGGCACTATGGGACTTAACTTCTGAGGTCATCAGTCCCCTAGATCTTAGAACTACTTAAAACTAACCAACATAAGGACATCACACACATCCATGCCCGACGCAGGATTCGACCTGCGACCGTAGTGGTCGCGCTGTTCCAGAGGAATGACTATATAAAATTAGTCGTCGGTATAGCAGATGCCAGATTGAGATTCATTGGAAGAATCCCAAGGAAATGCAATCCGAAAACAAAGGAAGTAGGTCACAGTACATTTGCTCGCCCACTGCTTGAATATTGCTCAAAAAATGGTTCAAATGGCTCTGAGCACTATGGGACTCAACTGCTGTGGTCATCAGTCCCCTATAACTTAGAACTAATTAAACCTAACTAACCTAACGACATCACACACATCCATGCCCGAGGCAGGATTCGAACCTGCGACCGTAGCAGCAGCGCGGCTCCGGGCTGGAGCGCCTAGAACCGCACGACCACCGCGGCCGGCAATATTGCTCACCAGTGTGGGATCCATACCAGATAGGGCTGATAGAAGAGATAGAGAAGATCCAACGGAGAGCACCGCGCCTCGTTACAGGATCATTTAGTAATCGCGAAAGCGTTACGGGGATGACAGATAAACTCCAGTGGAAGACTCTGCAGGAGAGACGCTCAGTAGCTCGGTACGGGCTTTTGTTGAAGTTTCGAGGACATATTTTCACCGAGGAGTCAAGCAGTATATTGCTGCTTCCTACGTATATCTCGCGAAGAGACCATGAGGATGAAATCAGAGAGATTAGAGCCCACATAGAGGCATACCGACAATGTTTCTTTCCACGAACAATACGAGACTGGAATAGAAGAGAGAACCGATAGAGGTACTCAAAATACCCTCCGACACACACCGTCAGGTGGCTTGCGGAGTATGGATGTAGATATAGATGAAGCCGGCTGGTCTCATACAGCCGTGACTCCTACAATGTTGGAACGAGCGAACGCTCTCATTCGAAGTGATCGACGGATCACACCTCGCTGTTCAACTGGACCTTTGTTGGTAGCGCTGACACACTCGTCCACCAGTTGAGATACGCAGATGTTCGCGCCCATTGGATTTCTCGCCACCTAACACATAACCATACAGAGCAACGAAGGACTATCTGTGCGGAATTTCTTGCATGTTACGAAGGTGATGATGGCAATTTTTTGTTGAACATCGTCATAAGCTATGAAACACGATCTCATCGCTTCCAAACGGAAACAAAATGGCAATCATTGGAGTGGCGTCACACTACCTCTCCTGAGAAGAAAAAGTTCAAAGCTGCACCATCAACCAGTAAATGGTGATGGTACCAGGGACTCTGAGGGGGTTTCTCTCTTCGATGTCCTCCCTCAGGGAGCAACGATCAACTGTACCGTGCTACCCTCAACAAACGGGAAACGATTTTAACTTGTTTGTTGCTACTTTTATGCAAATAAACGTCTTCTTCGTGACCACGCAAGGCCCCACACGAGCCTTCTCACCCGAGAGGAACTCACACAGCTTCATTGGACTGCCTCGTCTACCCCACAGCTCGGACCTTCCATCTGCCGCCCAAACAGGACTGACACCCACTTACTTTGCAATAATCGGTTCTACGGCCATTATCGTAGTTTTCGAGACGGCTGACGTACTTGGCCGGCATTTGCGTGCCCTACCTACCTTCGTTTATGGTCGAGCCGCTAAACCCACCATGTCCGTGGCCTCTGCCAACGATACCTCTTCGTTCATGAATGGCAAATATACGTGGTGATTTTGCTACATGGAAACAGACTGCTGGAAACGGTCTATGAGAGGATAAGAAGCGAGAAAGGTCATGCGGACATATGACCGGAAATGGGTTCCAGTATGAAGATAAAAGGCTTTAACAGTGCTGGTTTCAATAGTCGAATGCACACATGAGAACGCACCAGGCAAGTGGGATTGTTATTCATGTATTGGTGTCTTAGCTCCACATTCATCAGTACAGTGAACTGGAGCACCACCATGCAATAGCGACACTACCCGTCGTACCACCAAAGGCACGTCTTTCAACAGGGGAGACAGAGTCAGTCGCAGGAAGCGTAGATATGGGTCGGCTACGTGGCGTTGTAGAAGTGTCAGTGGTCCCTTGAGGCGGTCGCTATTAATGCTATTAAGGTGAACCGTTGCTGATGGTTCGCTTCCACCACACCACTAAAACCGTAGTACAGGCAGAAAATTTCCGCTTGCCCGCTATGTTCTCTGGCGCGCTTTCAACCTTGAAAAGCTCCACCCTCAAGTTGGTGTACTTATCTTGAAAGCATTTCCGACCATATATCCACATGACCTAATTTGCTTCTTGTCAAGGAAAGGATCATTTCCTGCCCTTTCTCCCCATTTAGCAGAAACATCCTTCTGCAACGTGATGCCAAATGCAGTAGCCAGTAATCGGGAGCAGGTTGGGCAAAAAACGCAGACCTTTCGCAGCTCAGCCGTCAGTGTGATGTGTCGCCATCGACACGGACCGCCGCCTGTTGAGTGCCTGTGGATTACCGTCGTGTACATACGGACTGTGGCGGAAAGACAAAACCGGAATAAATTAAAAGCCTGCGTCAATACACGGCCGTGTTTTGTGAGCCGCACAATGGGCTAAGCTGATTTCCGGCGGTGATTGATTGCCATTAGCGTGACGTAATGGCTGGCCACGAGCCAGAGGCCCGTATCTCTTCCCGTGGTGACGTCAGTTCTTCTGCACGTCATCCAGTGGCGCCAAGCAGCGGCAGACTCCACAGACGTTCCGGGGATTCAGCGTAGCACACACTATCCCCACTAACACGCCGGCCACGGCCTTTTAAAAGCACCGGAAAAGAAATGGTTTTGACGCGGCCCGTCAGGAATTCCTCTACTCCTGCGCCTATCTCTTCATCTCAGAGTAGCACTTCCAACCTACGTCTTCAATTATTTCCTGGATGTATTCCAAACTCTGTTTTCCTTTACAGTTTTCAACCCTCTACAGCTTCCTCTAGTACCATAGAAGTCTTAACAGATGTCTTATCACCCTGTCCCTTCTCCTTGCAGTGTGCACCACATATTCCTTTCCTTTCCTTTCCGATTCTGCACAGAACCTCCTCATTCCTCACCTTATCATTGCACCTAATTTTCAACATTCGTCTGTGGCACCACATCTCAGATGCTTCGATTTTCTTCTGTTCCGTTTTTCCCACAGTCCATGTTTCACTACCATACAGTGCCGCGCTCCAAACGTACATTCGCTACAAACGTACATTCTCAGACATTTCTTCCTTAAATTAAGGCCTATGTTTGACACCAGCAGACTACTCTTGGCCAGGAATGCCCTTTTTGGTACTGCTAATTTGCTTTTGATGTCCTCCTTGCTCCGTTCGTCATTGGTTATTTTGCTGCCTAGGTAGCAGAATTCCTTAACTTCATCTGCTTAGTGACCATCATTCGGATATTAAGTTTTTCGCTGTTCTCATTTCTGCTACTTCTCATTACTTTCGTCTTTCTTCGATTTACTCTCGGTCCATTTTCTGCACGCGTTAGATCGATCATTCCATTCAGTACATCATGTAATTCTTCTTCACTTTCACTCAGGGTAGCAACGTCATCAGCAAATCGTATCATTGATATCGTTTCACCTTGAATTTTAATTCCACTGCGGAACCTTTCTTTTATTTCCATCATTGCTTCTTCGACGTACAGATTGAATAGTCGGGGAGAAAGACTACGTCCTCGTCTTACACCCTTTTTGATACGAGCACTTCGTTCTTGGTCTTCCACTCTTATTACTCCCTCTTGGCTCTCGTACGTTTTGTATATTACTCGTCTCTCCCAACATCTTACCCCTATTTTTTTCAAAATTTCAAACATCTTGCACCATTTTACATAGCAGAACGCTTTTTCCATGTCGACAAATCCTATGAAAGTGTCTTGAATTTTCTTTAGTCTTGCTTCTATAATCAACTGCAACATCAGAATTGCCTCTCTGGTGTCCGTACCTTTACTACAGTCAAACTGATCCTCATCTAACACATCCTCAATTTTCTTCTCCATTCTTCCGTAAATTATTCTTGTCAGCAACTTGGATGCATGAGCTGTTAGGCTAATACTGCAATAATTCTCGCACTTGTCTGCTCTTGTAGTCCTCGGAACTATGCGGATGGTATTTTTCCGAAAGTTAGCTGATAGGACAACACAAACACCCCAGTCCCCAAGCGAAGGAACTCTCCGACCCGACCGGGAATTGAACCCGTGACTAGGCGACCTAAAGGCATCGATGCTAGCCGTTAGAGTACGACCTGCAGAAATAAGCATCGACAAATGTAACAACAGGGTTCAGCCTATCGCTGCTGAAAAGTTTCAAGGTAATAGCGGAACATTTCACACTGTAACTAAAGGAAAATGTGTATGACCCAGCTGTTTTGGGCGCTGAAATAATTCAACAGCTGCACTTGAAATTTGTGACCGGACCGGAACTCGAACACGGATGCTCTGCTTCTCTAGAACGGTTGCCTTAACTGCCTCGGCCATGTAACTGTGTAGATATGCCTCGATGGGCATGCGACTAACTCAATGCGGGTGCATACCATCGTTTATCACATTTCGGGATACAGTGAGGCTGCGAGCAATGGAGAAAATTGAGTGCGTCACAACAACGGTGGTGAGCAGCAGTTGAGAATTCGAGTCAGGCAGGAAGAACGTCTGGGTGGCCATGGTGGTTCAGTCAACCGTTCTAGGGAAGCGGAGCTTCGTTCAAGTCCGTGTACAATTGTCAAGTGCAGGTGTTGAATTATTTCAACGCCCAAAGCAGCTACGTCATGCAAATTTCCCTGTAGTTATGAATGTAAGGCCGCCTAACTCGATCTGTGTAAATGTATTTCACAATATATTGCCATGCACTACCATTACGTATTGGCCGGCCGGTGTGGCCGTGCGGTTCTAGGGGCTTCAGTCTGGAACCGCGTGACCGCTAGGGTCGCAGGTTCGAATCCTGCCTTGGGCATGGATGTGTGTGATGTCCTTAGGTTAGTTAGGTTTAAGTAGTTCCAAGTTCTAGGGGACTGATGACCTCAGATGTTAAGTCCCATAGTGCTCAGAGCCATTTTAACCATTACGTGTTGGACAGAAAAAATTGATACTACAAGGAGTATTTAAAAAATAAGTGCATTTGCTTATACAAGGGCAAAAAAGAAAATGACCCGAAAAATATAGGGTGTATCAGAAAGAATCATCCGATTTTAAAAAACCATAACTATTATGTTACTTGAGATACGTGCTTGAACAAAGTTCAAGAGCAAACTCTCGAGTTTTACATGGTTCCCGCTAGGTAGCAGCACTGTGCGATCACTTCATTTCTAGTAAAAATGGTGTCGGGACAGCAGAAAGAGTTCTGTGTTCTATGTTTTGCGCAGTGCGGGTCTGTAATAACAGTTCCGCGTGACTTTCGTACTAGGTATGGTGTGGATCCTCCTACAGCACAGAGCATTAGACGATGACATGGACAATTCCGAGAAAGAGATTGTTTGTAAAAAAGGCATATCACCCGGGCGTCCCCGAGTGTCTGACACAGACGCCGAACGCATCTGCCATAGTTTCAAAATGAGTCCGCAGAAATCCGTTCGCCGTGCAGCTCGACAGCTCAACATGCCCTCGATGTCCGTCTGGCGTGTGCTGCGTCGACGTTTACTCACGAAACCGTACAAAATTCAGCTACAGCATGCTTTTTGTGAAGGTGACAACAACAACGTGTGGAGTTCTGTAATTCAGTTCCTGGCAAGATGAAGGATGACATATTTCTTGCACGCTTAGTGTTTAGCGCCGAAGCAACATTCCATTTAGATGGAAAGATGAAGCGCCATGTTGTGAGAATCTGGGGTATGGAACAACCACATGAAGTTGTACACCATGAGAGGGACTCTCTAACATTTAATGTGTTTTGTGCAGTTTCACGGGAAAAGGTGAATGGCCCATTTTTCTTTGCCGAGAACATTGTTACAATAACCACATAAAATCTCGATATGCTAGAAAATTTCTTTTCCCACAGTTGGATTCGGAAGCCTTCATTTACTAATAGGATGTGGCACCGCCAGTCACACTGGCATCTGGAAGTGCGGGAACTTTTAAATCGAAGGATTGCTGAACGATAGATCGGTCGCACTGGACCAAATGATGCAGCCTTACAATACTGGCCTCCACGGTCACGGACTTAACTGTATTTGTTTATTTCTTGTGGGGGTTTATATAAAGACTCTGTTTATGTGCCTCCGTTACTAACAACAATGAATGAACTGAGACATTGCGCAACAGCATCTGTGGAAACTGTACCTCAAGACGTGCTCGCTACACCCGTGGGAACAATTTGAATACTGATTTGACGTATGCCGCGCATCCTAAGGGGCCATATCGAACACCCATGAAAAGGTATGGAAAAAGGACTTTTGAGATTTCCGTTTATAAAAAACCAAAATTCGTTGTACATTTTTATTAGTTTCAGAAATACAGACGTGTCAAATTGGGTGATTCTTTGTGATACCCCCTGTATTTAGCGAACTTTAAGATAGGGAATCCAGCTTACATCATCTGCCCCAGGTAAGGATGCTGTAAGTTGTGTTGCCTGTCATAGCGTGCATGAAATGTTTTCCGAGCCGGTTTCATTTTCTGCATCCTGTGTTTAAAAACTGGCAGCTCAGAAGGAAGTCACACGAATGCAGCGCCAGCTACTAATTACAAAACAACAGAAATCATTGTTTTGATTCCGGTGTACTCTGAGTGTGGGTGAAAGAAAAGAACGGTTGCTTTGAGAATCGTTGCCTTCGCCATTTTTAAAGAGTATGCGCGTGTGCAAACGAATGGTGTTTACGTATACGTCTCCGAAGTTGCACTGACATCGGAACATGTATTCTGGGTGTTTCACTTTTTCTGTCAAGAAGTTGAAAGGTGTGTTGATATTTGTTGCACCGCCAACTTTTCTTATAACTTGGATATACAGACGACGGCAGTCGCGCTTGCTTTGTTTCTCAGACAGCGCGCAATGTCATATGTGACACTGCGCGTCTGCAATAACACATCTGCTTCGGCTGCTACTCACGGGTACTGGACTACAGACACATGCAGTTTGTATCGCATAAGCCTCAAATAACGCTATAACCGAGGGAGCATGAGATGCGTGTTAGAAATTTACGGTAAATGAGGATACTGATTTAATATCATTGTTTTTTATATGCTTACTGCGAGAGAGAAAGATTTTTTTGACTGATTTGATGAAGACTTCATAATAAAGTAACAATTTAGTATTCAACATAGAACTTTCACCCTCTTCTTAATTAGGTAACATTAGCGACAATTCAGGAAAGGTCAACTCAATTAATGCAATCTTTTGTAACCTACGATGAACAATATATATTTCGTAATACTTCTTTGAACATGACGCTGTCGAACAAACAACTTTAAACCATTTTTACAGTTTGACATCCGCCTACATAATTGAATGGTAACGTGTTCTGCCTACCATACAGTGGGCCCGGGTTCGATTGCCGGACGAGTTGGAGGTTTTCTCCGCTTTTGGACTGGGTTTGTGTTGTTCCCATCATCATTTCATCATCACCGACGCGCAAGCCACCCTGTGTGGCGTCACCGGAAATAAGAACTGCAACTCGGCGACTGATCTTCCCTGGTTGAGTACTTCCAGCCGACAATACCACACAATCCATTTTTTTTTTTTTTTTTTTTTTTTACAGTTTGTAATTTCTTTGCAGTTCTTGATTCTTGATTATAATCATGACTATCTGTATGCCTCCGTATGAGCCCTAATTTCTCGAATCTTCTCTTTGTGGTCCATGTATGTTGGCGGCAGTAGAATCGTTTGGCAGTCAACTTGAAATGCCTGTTCTCTAAATTTTCTCAGTAGTGTTTCTCAAAAAGAACGTCGCCTTCCCTCCAGGGATTCCCATTTGAGTTCTCGAAGCATCTCCGTAACTCTGACTTGTTTTTCAAACCTACCGATAACAAGTCTAGCAGCCCATCTCTGGACTGCTTCGATGTCTTCCATTAATTCGATCTGGTACGGATGCCAAACAGTCGAACAGTATTTAGGAATGGGTCGCACCACCCTTTCCTAAAATTCTCCCAGTAAAACAAAGTCGACCATTCACCTTCCCTATCACAGGTGTCACATGCTCGTTTCATTGCATATCGCTTTGCAACGTTTCGCGCAGTTATTTAAACGACTTGACTGTGTCAAACAGAACACTAGTTGTACTGTATCCAAACATTAAAGGTTTGATCTTTCTACTCATCCCCATTAAAGAACATTTTTCCACATTTAGAGCTAGCAGCCATTCATCACATCAACTCGAAATTTCTAGATCTCACGGTATATTTTCTATAACAGCCCAATTTTATAACAGACACTTTCAGCCGAGGGCGGATGGCTGAATGAAACAGAGTTCTGCAGTCCTACAACGGCCTCCACTCCCTCGAAAGCTGAGGGTGAAAAAACGTTCGGAAGGGGTTGGCCTTGGACCGTTAGATTGTCAAAACTACCCCTAATAAACACCTTAAGTTGTCTGGAGCCACAAACGATTGCACCGCATCCCCTAACATCAGACCCTCTCCAACACACCACAAAAAACAATCCATCTCACCACTAACTGGTGTGCCTCCACAACCGATACGTTGGTGACTTCCCCTCAGGTAATACTGAGATTCGTGACTAATCATAATCTGTATCCATTCTGACTGTGTCAATAGCAGAATGGTACGACTCCGTATCAGTATTTATCAGCTCTGGAGTGCTGCTCCAGGTAGCTGTCGCGAAGGCTTGAGTCGAACTTCGAACCAGACAAAAAGTTAAAACACTTTTTTGTAGCAACAGACAACAACTGAGTCTTACAGTACATCAAAAATCTTTCAGCCACCACCGCCTGCATGGACGGAGGTTATCTGGAGCAATTCTGGTATGACACCTCTCATCTCAGAGACATACAATTGTTATCACTTAATTTCGCGAGTAACTTTCCAGCATCAGAATAACATTGCAAACAAATGAGAATGTCACTAAAGAGCAACAACGGTTGAGATGGCGAAGCAGCTTACACGCTGGACTCGTTTTCTGGAGTATCATGCTTCAGATTCAAATATTTCGTGGTTTTCCCAATTCGCCCAAACGAATGCCGCAACGGTTGCATTGAAAGTCGTAAGGACAGCTATAAGAGAAGCGTTCAATCGTTGCCAAAGTAATATTTTGACAATCGAATACAGAGTAGTGTTTTCCGAAATCAAAAAAATGGTTCAATGGTTTTGAGCACTATGGGACTCAACTGCTGAGGTCATTAGTCCCCTAGAACGTAGAACTAGTTAAACCTAACTAACCTAAGGACATCACAAACATCCATGCCCGAGGCAGGATTCGAACCTGCGACTGTAGCGGTCTTGCGGTTCCAGACTGCAGCGCCTTTAACCGCACGGCCACTTCCGCCGCCTTTTCCGAAATCCTTTCGCTCATCGCATGGACACTGAGATAGAAGATATTGAGATAAGTAATCGCAGAATACAAAATAAACTGAAATCTCTGAACAGTGGAAAGGCGATTGTACAGGCTGTGGCACCTGTGAGGGTACAAAGATTATGCGAAACATCTTGCTCCCCTTTTTGCAGTAGTAGGTCGCTGGAGCAACGAAGAATACCTAGCGTCTGAAAGAAGAAAGAAAGATGGTCTGACAGATGTACATAGTTTAGGTCACACATTTTATGTTCAAGCATTACGACGTTTTTGAAGAACGAAAATCTCGTCTACAGCAACATGGACTCTACGGACAGAGATCTCCTGAAACACCGTTCCCTTGTTCGTCTATGGCATTAAGAGCGGCGTGGACAAAGACGCCCAGGTTAACGCTGTGTTCTTCGACTTCCGAAAGGCATTCGTTACACAGGAGGGGGGGGGGGGACAAGTATTCGGAATCATCCAAAGCACAACACATTACTATGCATAATACAATGAAGCCAAACCGATGGCATGCAAAACAGCTTCCAGTCGTCTCGGAGTGGATAAATACAGGTCCTCTATGATTTTCAAGGGAATCTTGTGCCATTCTTCCTGCTAAATATTAGCAAGTTCAGGTAACAATCACGCACCCCTCTGTCTACAGTAGAGCACAAAACTGAGATCTGGTGACTGTGGCGACAGAGAGATATGAAAGAATTATCTCTCATGATCGTAAAACCAGTCCTGGACGATGCGGTCTGTGTAAACAGGAGCCCTGCCGTCTTGGAACAAGGAAACAAAATTGTGAAACGAAATTTTTTTACCATGGGACGAGCCTGATCAGCCAAAACGTTCACAGTAATGTGATCTTGCAGAGTACCCGTGGGGCTCACGGAATACCATGTTTCACTCTTTGCAACAAGCAGTCTGTGTCGTAGACTTGGGACGGCGTGCGGTAGACGTTAACTCGGCGAATAGTTGGAAACAGTGTGAAACGAAACTTATTCGACCAAATGTCTCATCCATTGCTCCACAGTCCAGGTTTCATAGCTTCGGCATACGTTATCGGGCACTTTCATCACTCATGAGTGGTTTCAGTATTTCGGACCGCCCTGCAGTTCCTTGCTTGTGGAGCTCCCTTCGCATTGTTATAGTGCTCACAGGTTTCCCGACTTGCGACAATCAGTTCTGCATGACTAGGTACTAAACACGCTGGCAGATGACGTTGACCGGGCTTTCGCAATATCCACACCCTGCCATCGGATCGCCACTTTATGTACCGTGATTCGACACTCGACACAACGTTTTTCCACTGTTCAGTCGTTCAATGTTTACTCTCCTTACACCAAGCGTGGCGTCGTTTGGCATTTACTGGCGTGATGTGTGGCTTATGAGCAGCCGCTCGACCAGGAAATCCAAGTATTCTCACCTCCTGTCGAACTGTCATAGTACTTGCAGTAGATCCTGATGCAGTTTGGAATTCCTGTGTGATGGTCTGGATAGATATCTGCCTATTACACATTACGACCCTCTTCAACTGTCGGCGGTCTCTGTCAGTCAACAGACAAGGTCGGCCTGTGCTTTTATGCTGTACGTGTCCCTTCACGTTTCCACGTCACTATCACATCAGAAACAGCGGACCTAGGGATGTTTAGGATTGTGGAAATCACGCGTACAAACGTGTGACACAAGTGACACCCAGTCACCTGACCACGTCGAAGTCCGTGATTTCCACGAAGAACCCCATTCTGCTCTCTCACAACGTCTAATGACTACTGAGATCGCTGATATGGAGTACCTGGCAGTAGGTGGCAGCACAATGCACCTAATAAGAAAAACGTATGATTACGGGGTGTCCGGATACTTTTGATCACATAGTGTATCAGGAGCCATTGAGGACCCTGTACCTACTAGGCAATAGGGCACATGCTAAACCGAGCATTTCAGTCATGAAATGCTAATCATTTCTGCTGACCATACTAATGTACATGCCCTGTGAATATGAAGTCCTATCTGTAGTTGTTCAAGGTGTTCTGTTCTTTTCCTGAACACGAGAGTAGTTTTAGGGTATGATATCCAAAATAAATGGAAAACCCCGAGATTATCAGATGTGAGGGATACTAAAAGCTCTATAAGAAGTAAAGAATGGTTCTGCAGCAACTGACAAAACTAAATATATTTTTTCTGACCAGTAATTTTTATCAACACAAAAGTAAGTACACAAGATATATGGTACTGGAGTATATCTTATTTTCTATGATTGGACGCATTCAGATAACTTTCGTTTTCAATACTGTCACATACATGATTCTTTACAGAACATACCATAACACAGGTGAAGGAGATAGGACGATTAGACACGACTAAGCTGGAGGGAATAGTGATAAATTGGTAGTATGTTAGTAAGGGTGAACGAATCCCTTAAAAAACAAGAATTAGAAAGGTCCAAAATAAGACACAGACAGATTCTGTGATCCTTTACGCCGAAGCATCATCTGACGAGGATAAACTTTTTTATTATCTTTGGTAAAATACTTGGCTGCTATTCCAGAACACAGCAAGCTTCAGGCAAAATATGAAACAATGCAGGTGGTTCTAAATATAAACTACAGACTTCTACAACTGTGCATAAGCCAGGTTATGCATACTTTGCAGCACACATGGCGCAACAATGTGATGTTCGGCCAGTTGCTTTTCTGCCAGCCCATCAGTTTTCAACAAAAGCCTTTGAAACGAATAGCGCAACTCACCCCCCGCCCCCATCCTACCCCAGTCGTGGCAAAAGCAGTTGCACACAACATTCCCCTCAGACCACTCGAGAAATCTAAAACCAGTCTGATAGTTCGTCAATTCTGAAGCCACTGGAAAAAACTTCTTGTTTCGTTAATATATACAATACTTCAGTTGCCGTGCAACTCGGAAAAACTTCCACGACTTTAGATGGTTTCAGTATTGCACACAGTTCATCAGATAGAGTTAATTACATATGACAGAAATTTCAAAGGATCTGCTCGCGTTGTCCCGTGAAAGCAATGAAAAGCTCCTTCGCTTAATCTACAACTAATTATTAACGAGACCAATGCATTTTTTTGCTGCACTTCGAGTTTATTCGTAACAACTGCAGCAGCAGCAACTACTACTTCCTCTACAGGAAACATCCTGTTACTGACTTGCTCCGGAAACAACAGGGCAACAAGCAGCAGTTCTTTTTAGGATATCACGTGACACCAGCAGCGGACGGATCAGAAGACAAGGCGCAGTGAGCCGGACTTGGCCCTGTGCACTGCTGACCGGCGGTGAAAAGCGGCTCACTGCATCTACAGTAAATGTGCGGCTTCCCGTGTGAAAGGGCCCTTACAGCTGATAGGCTCAGATTTCTGCGGGCTACGGGCAAAGTTCTGTTGAATGCGCTGTGCGTCTCTAACTAGTACGTGTGGGCAGGCTGTGGGTTGCGTAAAAAACCAATATCACTGAAAATGGTGGTGGCATTGTCTAATGCTTTTTTTCTATAGGAGGAGCAAATTATTGCTCGCTGTCGTATCCGAACGGCAGCTGCTCAGACGGGAAACGCCTTTTCTTTCTGCGTTATGGTCATATCGACTGGATAGACAGCGGTGATGAACGAGCGAGGGAGGTAATTACAGTAGGGAGACCTTTACCGGCAACCGTACTCAAAAGCCGCACATGCCGTCACCAGTGTCGTATAGAATATATCAGACGTGTTTTCCTGTGGAGGAATCGGTTGACTTATGACCTTGCGATCAAATGTTTTCGGTTCCCATTGGAGATGCACGTCCTTTCGTCTACTAATCGCACGGTTTTGCGGTGCGGTCGCAAAACACAGACACTAAACTTATTACAGTGAAAAAAGACGTCAATGAACGAACGGACAGATCATAACTGCGAAAATAAAGAAATTAAATTTTTCACTCGAGGGAGGACTTGAACCAAGGATCTCTCGTTCCACTGCTGCTCACGCTAACCACGGGACCACGGCGCTCCTGATCTTACACTGTCCATGATGTTGCATATGTTGCACATAGACTACTCAGTTTGTATATTTTGCCTATTTTTTCATAGTTCCACACAACTTCTTCCTGTTTTCTTGATTGATCTGTGTTCAGTTTTTCAAGGCCTATCCACTGTACCAACTTATAACTAAATCTGAGGGGGATGCGATGGGGAGGTTCCCTTGTGAGAAGCGGCGAAAAATCAACGCACTCCTTGCGACGTGCAGTGCGCGAGACTGATTACGCCGCGTACCGCTCCGCAGATTTAATTGGAAACGTTTATTGGCGGACTCTAATTGATTTTCTGCACTTCTGCACCACGACAATCACTCTGAAACCAGCATCGCTTTGACCAGCGAGACAGGGTTAAACTTCTCACTACTTCAAACAATTCATTCCTGTTGCTGTCTGGCTAATTTCAGGGAGAGTCCCAAGTCCAACAACTGGGCTGCAGCTTTACCCCAATTACAGTTCATACATAACCAACTACACTACTGGCCATTAAAATTGCTACACCACAAAGATATGCTACAAACGCGAAATTTAACCGACAGGAACAAGATGCAGCGATATGCAAATGATTAGCTTTTTAGAGCATTCACACAAGGTTGGCGCCGGTGGCGAAACCTACAACGTGCTGACATGAGGAAAGTTTCCAGCCGATTTCTCATACACAAACAGCAGTTGACCGGCGTTTCCTGGTGAAACGTTGTTGTGATGCCTCGTGTAAGGAGGAGAAATGCGCACCATCACGTTTCCGTCTTTGATAAAGATCGGATTGTAGCCTATCGCGATTGCGGTTTATCATATCGCGACGTTGCTGCTCTCGTTGGCCGAGATCCAATGACTCTTAGCAGAAAATGGAATTGGTGGGTTCAGGAGGGTAATACGGAAATTCGTGCTGGATCCCTACGGCCTCGTATCACTAGCAGTCGAGATGACAGGCATCTTATCCGCATGGCTGTAAAGCCGGTATTACACGACGGTCCGCCGCGAACGGTACTGGTCTGTCGCGACAGCCATCTAGCGGTAGAACGGGTGAAACTACGAAAATTAGCAGACACATTATCCGCGCGCCGGAATAGAGAGCAGTTCTAAATTCCCGTCAACCCGCGCATGCGCACTAGGCTGCGAAACTGGCGCATGCGCAGAAGCGGGTACCCCAGTGCTTTCTGCTTGTTGTTTGTTTATGGTTGGGTGTGTAGAGGCAAATTACAGTTTTTCGTGTTGGAGATTTTTCCACATTTTTTTCAGTAAGTAGGTTTTCATAAATGCAGTTAAAAATAGTATTTTTTTGCCAGTTGACTTTCTTTTACACTAGCTGTTTGTGAACGCTTATTGTTCTATTTATTGCTTCATATTCTAGAAATGGAATGGAACAAACAGGCTTTAAGCATCCTTATTCAGGCGTACAGCGAAGAAAAGTGTATGTACAACCCGCAGGACCCGCTATATCATAATAAGGTACGTCGGCATCGTTTATTTCTGAGTAATATGCATATTATGTTACACGATGATTTTCGATTCGTATATCAATGCCTTAGCTTACGAAAGTCCATGTTTGATTTCATTGCATCTCTTGCTTTATTTCAGAATGCCAGGAAAGAGAAACTGGCAGTGATAGGCAGTAAAGTTCGCGCACTTTTGCCCAACGCAACAGATGAGGACTGCAAAACTCGATTCATGTCTCTGCGGTCGCACTTTTGTGGGGAGCTTAAAAAAATTAGAGCCAGTGAGCATAGTGGTGCAGGGGCAAGCGAAGTTTACGAGCCTGCTGTGTGGTGGTTCAATGCTTTGAAGTTTTTGAAGGACTACGTGACACCGAGGAAAACAGTGACAAATATCCCAAGCCGTATCGTAAGTACAAACATTTTGTTGCCTTCCTTTGTAGGAATTCTGCTTTCTGTAAGACAGCTTATTCTGATTTCAGGTTGTAGATGGATATTCCAGCTCAAGTAGTATATATGCTTATATTAGTGAATGATATTTTGGAAAACAAATCATGCTTTAATACTACCATGTGTATTCGTATTTTTCAGTGTTATGAGAGGTTCACAATCTGCTATAGACTAACATGGGCCTTTAATATTTCAGATACCACAGTCAGTCTCATCAAATTCATGTAGCACGACCACTGTCAATGACCCTTGTGTAAGTATTTACCTACATTTAAATAAAAGTTGTAAATAGTAATTGCAACAAGTGAATAACACATCAACTATTTCAGAATACTGAGGTGACCACAGTTACTGAAGAGACCATAGTAAATGAGGGATATATTGAAGATGACAACAGCAATGTAAGTGCATAAACGGTATTCTCATGTATGTCAATGACAGTTCATTAGCCATGAAGCTCTCTTGGCCAAAAGAATGTAACACTTTGATTGTATTGTATATATTTGCTCCAACAAAATAGTACTTCACTTTCATACAGGTTACTTGCCGTTGGTGGGGAGGCTTGCGTGCCTCAGCGATACAGATGGCCGTACCGTAGGTGCAACCACAACGGAGGGGTATCTGTTGAGAGGCCAGACAAACATGTGGTTCCTGAAGAGGGGCGGCAGCCTTTTCAGTAGTTGCAAGGGCAACAGTCTGGATGATTGACTGATCTGACCTTGTAACAATAACCAAAACGGCCTTGCTGTACTGGTACTGCGAACGGCTGAAAGCAAGGGGAAACTACAGCCGTAATTTTTCCCGAGGGCATGCAGCTTTACTGTATGATTACATGATGATGGCGTCCTCTTGGGTAAAATATTCCGGAGGTAAAATAGTCCCCCATTCGGATCTCCGGGCGGGGACTACTCAAGAGGATGTCGTTATCAGGAGAAAGAAAACTGGCGTTCTACGGATCGGAGCGTGGAATGTCAGATCCCTTAATCGGGCAGGTAGGTTAGAAAATTTAAAAAGGGAAATGGATAGGTTGAAGTTAGATATAGTGGGAATTAGTGAAGTTCGGTGGCAGGAGGAACAAGACTTCTGGTCAGGTGACTACAGGGTTATAAACACAAAATCAAATAGGGGTAATGCAGGAGTAGGTTTAATAATGAATAGGAAAATAGGAATTCGCGTAAGCTACTACAAACAGCATAGTGAACGCATTATTGTGGGCAAGATAGATACGAAGCCCACGCCTACTACAGTAGTACAAGTTTATATGCCAACTAGCTCTGCAGATGACGAAGAAATTGAAGAAATGTATGATGAAATAAAAGAAATTATTCAGATTGTGAAGGGAGACGAAAATTTAATAGTCATGGGTGACTGGAATTCGAGTGTAGGAAAAGGGAGAGAAGGAAACATAGTAGGTGAATATGGATTGGGGGACAGAAATGAAAGAGGAAGCCGCCTGGTCGAATTTTGCACAGAGCACAACATAATCATAACTAACACTTGGTTTAAGAATCATGAAAGAAGGTTGTATACATGGAAGAACCCTGGAGATACTAAAAGGTATCAGATAGATTATATAATGGTAAAACAGAGATTTAGGAACCAGGTTTTAAATTGTAAGACATTTCCAGGGGCAGATGTGGACTCTGACCACAATCTATTGGTTATGACCTGTAGATTAAAACTGAAGAAACTGCAAAAAGGTGGGAATTTAAGGAGATGGGACCTGGATAAACTAAAAGAACCAGAGGTTGTAAAGAGATTCAGGGAGAGCATAAGGGAGCAATTGACAGGAATGGGGGAAATAAATACAGTAGAAGAAAAATGGATAGCTTTGAGGGATGAAGTAGTGAAGGCAGCAGAGGATCAAGTAGGTAAAAAGACGAGGGCTAGTAGAAATCCTTGGGTAACAGAAGAAATATTGAATTTAATTGATGAAAGGAGAAAATATAAAAATGCAGTAAGTGAAACAGGCAAAAAGGAATACAAACGTCTCAAAAATGAGATCGACCGGAAGTGCAAAATGGCTAAGCAGGGATGGCTAGAGGACAAATGTAAGGATGTAGAGGCCTATCTCACTAGGGGTAAGATAGATACCGCCTACAGGAAAATTAAAGAGACCTTTGGAGATAAGAGAACGACTTGTATGAATATCAAGAGCTCAGATGGAAACCCAGTTCTAAGCAAAGAAGGGAAAGCAGAAAGGTGGAAGGAGTATATAGAGGGTCTATACAAGGGCGATGTACTTGAGGACAATATTATGGAAATGGAAGAGGATGTAGATGAAGATGAAATGGGAGATATGATACTGCGTGAAGAGTTTGACAGAGCACTGAAAGACCTGAGTCGAAACAAGGCCCCCGGAGTAGACAATATTCCATTGGAACTACTGACGGCCATGGGAGAGCCAGTCCTGACAAAACTCTACCATCTGGTGAGCAAGATGTATGAAACAGGCGAAATACCCTCAGACTTCAAGAAGAATATAATAATTCCAATCCCAAAGAAAGCAGGTGTTGACAGATGTGAAAATTACCGAACTATCAGCTTAATAAGTCACAGCTGCAAAATACTAACACGAATTCTTTACAGACGAATGGAAAAACTAGTAGAAGCCAACCTCGGGGAAGATCAGTTTGGATTCCGTAGAAACACTGGAACACGTGAGGCAATACTGACCTTACGACTTATCTTAGAAGAAAGATTAAGGAAAGGCAAACCTACGTTTCTAGCATTTGTAGACTTAGAGAAAGCTTTTGACAATGTTGACTGGAATACTCTCTTTCAAATTCTAAAGGTGGCAGGGGTAAAATACAGGGAGCGAAAGGCTATTTACAATTTGTACAGAAACCAGATGGCAGTTATAAGAGTTGAGGGACATGAAAGGGAAGCAGTGGTTGGGAAGGGAGTAAGTCAGGGTTGTAGCGTCTCCCCGATGTTGTTCAATCTGTATATTGAGCAAGCAGTAAAGGAAAAAAAAGAAAAATTCGGAGTAGGTATTAAAATTCATGGAGAAGAAATAAAAACTTTGAGGTTCGCCGATGACATTGTAATTCTGTCAGAGACAGCAAAGGACTTGGAAGAGCAGTTGAATGGAATGGATAGTGTCTTGAAAGGAGGATATAAGATGAACATCAACAAAAGCAAAACAAGGATAATGGAATGTAGTCTAATTAAGTCGGGTGATGCTGAGGGAATTAGATTAGGAAATGAGACGCTTGAAGTAGTAAAGGAGTTTTGCTATTTGGGGAGCAAAATAACTGATGATGGTCGAAGTAGAGAGGATATAAAATGTAGGCTGGCAATGGCAAGGAAAGCGTTTCTGAAGAAGAGAAATTTGTTAACATCCAGTATTGATTTAAGTGTCAGGAGGTCATTTCTGAAAGTATTCGTATGGAGTGTAGCCATGTATGGAAGTGAAACATGGACGATAAATAGTTTGGACAAGAAGAGAATAGAAGCTTTCGAAATGTGGTGCTACAGAAGAATGCTGAAGATTAGATGGGTAGATCACATAACTAATGAGGAAGTATTGAATAGGATTGGGGAGAAGAGAAGTTAGTGGCACAACTTGACCAGAAGAAGGGATCGGTTGGTAGGACATGTTCTGAGGCATCAAGGGATCACCAATTTAGTATTGGAGGGCAGTGTGGAGGGTAAAAATCGTAGAGGGAGACCAAGAGATGAATACACTAAGCAGATTCAGAAGGATGTAGGCTGCAGTAGGTACTGGGAGATGAAAAAGCTTGCACAGTATAGAGTAGCATGGAGAGCTGCATCAAACCAGTCTCAGGACTGAAGACCACAACAACAACAACAACTTACATTACTTATATTTTACACAGAGAACTATAAACAGACCACTGTAGTTTACATAACCACTTTAATGTTAGATATTGTAATATGCATGTAGCACAATACTGTATCAGTTTTCTATTTCCAGTACTCTCAAGACATATTTACTGTGGAATTGTCAGAGGGAAGTACACCTGCGTCAACACCATCACCTCTAAGTGAGCAGCCTTATGCTTCAGCCAGAAAGAGGCGTAGGAAGGACACTGAGGATGAATTAGCCACCTCAACATTGTCAGTCTTAAGAGACATTAGAGTTTCAATTAGTGGCAGTAATGAAGATGACAAGTTTGGTCAGTATGTTGCTGCTGAATTGAAGAAATTAAAAAATCCAGCAATTAAGGCTGACGTGAAATTAAATGTCATGAAATGTATCATGGATGGCATACATAAAGAAATCTGTAACTGATTTTAAAGTTAAGGCATTGTATTACATTGATGAGACATTTTTAAATAAAAGATTGCCTTCTGTACATTATTACTGCTAAAAGTTGTACTTCTTAATGGCTTCCCACTGCCATGAAACATAACCTGTTGTACTAAAGAATTCACAAAATTTTTCGCGCACTTCCCTGGCACACAGTGACGTGCGATTTCCACTCTGCTGGGGTATGCTAGAGAGAGATTTCTCTCCTCGCCAGGAACCATTGTTTATGGTGCACAAGTCTGTGTTTTCTGTATCAGCAGCTGTCACATATGTGGTGTCTGCCTCTTCAATCAAGTAATTGTGCAGTATGCATAAAGTCTGAACAATTAATTCCACTTTCTCAACAGGTAGTCGCATTGTGCTGAGAAGAACTCTGAAGCGGTTGGCCAGAATTCCGAAACTGTTTTCCACTACTCGCCTTCCTCTTGACAATCTGTAGTTAAAAATCTGTTTGGAGTTCTGGTTCTGGCAGTCTCTATAAGGTTTCATGATATATGGCTCCAGGTGAAAGGCATCATCAGCAAGAACCACATATGGCACTTCAATGTTTGTGCCAGGAAGTGATTTTTGCTGTGGTACCTTCAACCAGTTTTCCCGAAGTGCACTGCTGATCAGGCTATTTGCATACACCCCACCATCACTCACTCTTCCATTGCACCCAATGTCAATCAAAGAGAATCGATACCTAGCGTCCACAATAGCTAGTAAAACAACACTGTGGAACTTTTTATAATTGAAGTATGTTGAGCCAGCAGTTCGTGGTGGGGCAAATGCTATGTGTTTCCCATCCATTGCACCTGAAAATAAAAGTAAGTAGTTTTATATAGCAGTACATAGACTTGCAGTGTGGGAGATAAAAAACTGCCTAAAGCTGAGTCTGATATACTTCATTAAAAGCATTTTAAATACATTTCATTATTGTCAGATTTTCTCCATATTATGTAACTTAATTCTGTGGCTTACCAATGCAGTTTGGGAACTGCCAAAGTTCATCAAATTCTTTGGCAATTTTATTCCACTCTTCTTCTGTTGATGGTGCCTGTAATGTTATATACTTAATTACTGTCTGAATGGCACATATAAATACACACATATGTATCTTCCAAACTCGAAAAAATAACACAAATGTACCTTTAAGTATTGGTCCTTTAAAGTTTCGCAAATTGCAGTGCATACATCCACAATAACGTTTGAAATGGTAGGCTGTGCAATTCTGTGGCTGAATGCCAGACTCTTAAAAGATTCCCCAGTCGCCATGAACCGTAATGTTACAGCCAGCCTGCAACGTAACAGGGCATGTAACGAAATTGTATGAGACATCTTGGTTGGTATGATCACAAAACGTATAAACATACAATTCTTACCTTCGAGAAGGTGAGATAGCCTCCCTCATGACTGTGTCACACTTTTTGATTCTATCTTCTATTATAGACAGCAGCTTCTCGAAACAGGCCATGTCCATCCTAACGAAGTTCCGAAATTCTTGCGGATCTTCGGGCCTCAGTTCTTTCATTAAAAGTGAATATATTCCCCTGCCTTCGTCCCTTCTTTTCAGCCAGGGTCGAACCCAACAACGCCTGGCTTTTCGTTTTCGTCGCCGTTCTGCCCTAATCTGAAGATTTACTGCCACTGCCAGGGCAATAGCTTCAAAAACAAGTGGATCTTCCATGTGTAATATGCTGTATAAATGTAAATTTCGATATACATATACCAGTGTAATCAAGTGTCGTAACATAAAAATAGTGAGTCTGTAATTCAGAGCAGTTGTAACCTACATAAGAGAAAACAATTACTTAGTAAATAACGGTAAAGAAAACAATTTCTTATTAAATACGAACCTTGAGCTCACAGAAATAATTTGAAAGTATCCAGTGTATCATACACTCGTTCCTGAGTTGCTCGCGGTAGATCGGACGACTTTACAAGACAGCACACACTTTGTTTTCTTTCCGCGCGCGTATCGTCTGCTGCTCGCGAATGTCATCGTCTGCTGCTGCGCATGCGCACTAGGTATATCCCGCATGGACGGTGTAATAGGTCGGACGTGATCCAGTATGTGGTTACATGTATGCACGCTAGGGGCGCTGGTGCGTAGGCGTTCGCTTTCGCGCATCGTGTAATACGGGCTTAACGGATCGTGCAGCCACGTCTCGATCCCTGAGTCAACAGATGGGGATGTTTTCAAGACAACCATCTGCACGAACAGTTCGACGACGTCTGCAGTAGCATGGACTATCAGCTCGGAGACCATGGATGCGGTTACCCTTGGCGCTGCATCACAGACAGGAGCGCCTCAACAACGAACCTGGGTGCACGAATGTAAAAACGTCATTTTTTCGGATGAATCCAGGTTCTGTTTACAGCATCATGATGGTTGCATCCGTGTTTGGCGACATCGCGGTGAACGCACACTGGAAGCGTGTATTCGTCATCACCATACCGGCGTATCACCCGGCGTGATGGTAAGGGGTGCCATTGGTTGCACGTCTCGGTCACCTCTTATTCGCATTGACGGCAGTTTGAACAGTGGACGTTACATTTCAGATGTGTTACGACCCGTGGCTCTACCCTTCATTCGATCCCTGCGAAACTCTACATTTGAGCAGGATAATGCACGACCGCATGTTGCAAGTCCTGTTCGGGCCTTTCTGGATACAGAAAATGTTCGACTGCTGCCCTGGCCAGCAGATTCTCCAGATCTCTCACCAATTGAAAACGTCTGGTCAATGGTGACCGAGCAACTGGCTCGTCACAATACGCCAGTCACTACTCCTGATGAACTGTGGTATCGTGTTGAAGCTGCATGGGCAGCTGTACCTGTACGCACCATCCAAGCTCTGTTTGACTCAATGCCCAGGCGTATCAAGGCCGTTATTACGGCCAGAGGTGGTTGTTCTGGGTACTGATTTCTCAGGATCTATGCACCCAAATTGCGTGAAAATGTAATCACATGTCAGTTCTAGTATAATATATTTGTCCAATGAATACCCGTTTATTATCTGCATTTCTTCTTGGTATAGCAATTTTAATGGCCAGTAGTGTAGCTCTACGCGTCTTCCATCGTTAATCCTCACGATAAAATAGTAGGCGAGTGTAAAGAAAACTGCTAGAAATGTATGCGTCAAAACGCCGTATATCATGTTTCTACCTAGACAGATGGAATTTATTGGCTCGTATGAAATCTCGCCTTTGCCGTCACTTCTGTCAAACACGACCTCCAGTTAACAACTCACTCCGCGCATGTGTACGAGGTACCTACCTACGGACCACGTCCGTATCCCCCTGCACACCACTCTTCCTCCCACAAAACGGAAAGCGGCAGGATATCAACCACACAAGGGACACGCGACACTTCTCCAGTTTACCGTACAGAAACAAATGTTCCGAGGAATGTTATAGACCACTAAATCTCCTAACCAGAAGTCGGTAATGCCCTAGAGTTGACACCTCGAACCTCCAGAGAGTCCACGACTCCAATACTCCACGACATGCCAACAATTTCATTTGCCTCTTCCTGATCATCTTAAACATTTACACTGTAAAATGGTGCCTCACTCCAGGACTTCTAGGACTAATGCTGGGGCATTCGGGAGGACGACGGTTCAATCCCGTCTCCAGCCATCCTTATTTAGATTTTCCGTGATTTCCCTAAATCGTTTCAGGCAAATGCCGGGATGGTTCCTTTGAAAGGGCACGGCCGATTTCCTTCCCAATCCTTCCCTAACCCGAGCTTGCGCTCCGTCTCTAATGACCTCGTTGTCGATGGGACGTTAAACACTAATCACCACCACCACCACTAATGCTGGGAGACTCCGGACATCCTGGCAAAATCACTTTCCCTTCAGCCGGCCTCTTAGACTGCCTACGTAACCCATTTAGGAGGATTAGGGAAAGACCAGCCCATCACCTCCAGCTTAGATCAAACCTCATTCCCCCAGACATTGGACACGTTCTTTATCGTACGCGATAGCAGCAGTACGAACACACAAAGAGTGGTTTCAAAGTGATACGTTACAACACTAACCGATAACTGGTATCAAGGTTATAAGGTTTCTAGCTTATATGTGGCATTGAACGAAAATTATGCGAATTGTATTTTCGCTCGATGTGTCATACCTCGTATTTGTACACTGATTATTTTTCAAACAGAAGTTTTTCAGTACTATATTTTACAGACTGTAAGACGCACATTTTCTTCAAAAAATTGCCTCCAAATTTCAAGCGCGTTCTATAATCGAAATTAATATAAAAATGTCCACTCTTTGATTTAAAATTTCCACCAGTCTTAAAAATGGCCATATATTCGATGCAGCGGGAAACCTATCTCTATGTGGCAACATTGGATTCAACTGGCTGCAGCAGCGCACCGATGCGACGAACATGGCTTGCGGGCCTTCATAAGCTTGCTGTCTCGCTCCCGCCCCACCATCACAAACCCAGAACACTGTCTAGCCTATGATGCGTCACTGTTGTCTACGGCGCCAGTGATGTTGAACTTAAAGTGATTTGTGTTATCAGAAACAGTACAATATTTTCGTTAGTAGCCATTTTCGTAACAGAAGAAAGTAAAAGGTACTGATATGACGCGGACTAAAAAGTGAAAGTAATAGCACATACAAAAGAATATGAAAAGAAAGCAGCTGAGCTACATTTCGGCCATCCACCAACAACAAAACCATTCGTAATTGGGGGCTGGTAAATAACAACTGATAAAAACGAGGAAGACTAAATGTGCATATAGAGGACTGAATGCAAAATGGGCAAAACTAGAAGATATATTGAAAGGGATTCAAGAACACCGCCAAATTGGCATCAGAATTAATACAAAAACTATTCACATGCACGCTCGTAAACTAGCGCTACAATGGAACTCAACAGACTTTAAGGGTGGAGTGCTACAGATTTACGAAGTGACATTGACTTCGTACGCGAACTAAAACCAAAATATCTCAGAAAATGCCACAAGAATACGAAGAGAAAATATCATATTTCCATCGCTTTATTATTCAGCATCAAAAGAAAACTAATGTGGAACTAAGGCAAATACCGAATATGGACGAAGCTCCTCTGACATTTGATGCGCCGTGTAGCAGAACTTTTGCCATGTAAGGTGCTGCAACTGTAACTACAAAACTAGTGGACATGAGAAAATGCGCTACACTTTTGTTCTTTCACGTTATGCTGTCGCTACTGAACTTAATCCAACGATCACTTTCAAGCGTAAAACAATGCCAAAACCTTCTGAAATACCACATGATAAGGGTTGGATGAACGAGGCTGGTATGAAATTATGGATTAACAGCGTGTGGGGGAGAAGGAAAGGTGCTTTATTGAAGAAGAGCCCTCTTCTTGTGCTAAATCATTTTAGTTGTCATTTGGAAAGTTCTGTGAAAGAGAAATTTAGACAGGGAAATACAGAGCTTGCTGTTATTCCGCGAGGACTTACTTCACGATTTTCAGAGGTCAGATCGGTTTTATAAACTAAGGATATTTTATGTTAACTGAATCATCCGTCGGTTCTTGGTAGAACAACATTATAATAAATGAAAAGCGCCTAGTTTGCTTTTGTTGTGCAGTATTACTTTTGTTGTGTTAACCAGTTTTCGGCTAACAAGGCCATCTCATCCTTGATATCCTGGATATTGACCCTGGGACGGTGTTCACGTCCGAGCTAGTCTACATCTACATCTACACGAATACTCTGCAAATCACATTTAAGTGCCTGGTAGAAGGTTCATCGAACCACCTTCACAATTCTCTATTGTTCCCGTCTCGTATAGCGCGTGGAAAGAACGAACACCTATATCTTTCCGTACGAGATCTGATTTCCCTTTATCGTGGTGATCGTTTCTCCCTATGTAGATCGGTGTCAAAAAATACACTCCTGGAAATGGAAAAAAGAACACATTGACACCGGTGTGTCAGACCCACCATACTTGCTCCGGACACTGCGAGAGGGCTGTACAAGCAATGATCACACGCACGGCACAGCGGACACACCAGGAACCGCGGTGTTGGCCGTCGAATGGCGCTAGCTGCGCAGCATTTGTGCACCGCCGCCGTCAGTGTCAGCCAGTTTGCCGTGGCATACGGAGCTTCATCGCAGTCTTTAACACTGGTAGCATGCCGCGACAGCATGGACGTGAACCGTATGTGCAGTTGACGGACTTTGAGCGAGGGCGTATAGTGGGCATGCGGGAGGCCGGGTGGACGTACCGCCGAATTGCTCAACACGTGGGGCGTGAGGTCTCCACAGTACATCGATGTTGTCGCCAGTGGTCGGCGGAAGGTGCACGTGCCCGTCGACCTGGGACCGGACCGCAGCGACGCACGGATGCACGCCAAGACCGTAGGATCCTACGCAGTGCCGTAGGGGACCGCACCGCCACTTCCCAGCAAATTAGGGACACTGTTGCTCCTGGGGTATCGGCGAGGCCATTCGCAACCGTCTCCATGAAGCTGGGCTACGGTCCCGCACACCGTTAGGCCGTCTTCCGCTCACGCCCCAACATCGTGCAGCCCGCCTCCAGTGGTGTCGCGACAGGCGTGAATGGAGGGACGAATGGAGACGTGTCGTCTTCAGCGATGAGAGTCGCTTCTGCCTTGGTGCCAATGATGGTCGTATGCGTGTTTGGCGCCGTGCAGGTGAGCGCCACAATCAGGACTGCATACGACCGAGGCACACAGGGCCAACACCCGGCACCGTGGTGTGGGGAGCGATCTCCTACACTGGCTGTACACCACTGCTGATCGTCGAGGGGACACTGAATAGTGCACGGTACATCCAAACCGTCATCGAACCCATCGTTCTACCATTCCTAGACCGGCAAGGGAACTTGCTGTTCCAACAGGACAATGCACGTCCGCATGTATCCCGTGCCACCCAACGTGCTCTAGAAGGTGTAAGTCAACTACCCTGGCCAGCAAGATCTCCGGATCTGTCCCCCATTGAGCATGTTTGGGACTGGATGAAGCGTCGTCTCACGCGGTCTGCACGTCCAGCACGAACGCTGGTCCAACTGAGGCGCCAGGTGGAAATGGCATGGCAAGCCGTTCCACAGGACTACATCCAGCATCTCTACGATCGTCTCCATGGGAGAATAGCAGCCTGCATTGCTTCGAAAGGTGGATATACACTGTACTAGTGCCGACATTGTGCATGCTCTGTTGCCTGTGTCTATGTGCCTGTGGTTCTGTCAGTGTGATCATGTGATGTATCTGACCCCAGGAATGTGTCAATAAAGTTTCCCCTTCCTGGGAAAATGAATTCACGGTGTTCTTATTTCAATTTCCAGGAGTGTATTTTCGCATTCGAAGGAGAAAGTAGGTGATTGTAATTTCGTGAGAAGATTTCGTCGCAACGGAAAACGGCTTTCGTTTAATGATGTCCAGCCCAAACCCTGTATCATTTCTGTGACACTCTCTCTCATATTTCGCGATAATACAAATGGTGCTGCCCTTCTTTGAACTTTTTCGATGTACTCTGTCAGTGCTATCTGGTAAGGATCCCCCACCGCGCAGCAGTATTCTAAAAGAGGACGGACAAGCACAGTGTAGGCAGTCTCCTTAGTAGATCTGTTATATTTTCCAAGTGTCCTGCCCATAAAACGCAGTCTTTGGTTAGCCTTCCCCATAACATTTTCTGTGTGTTCCCTCCAATTTAAGATGTTCGTAATTGTAATACCTAGGTATTTAGTTGAATTTACGGCTTTTAGATTAGACTGATTTATAACCGAAGTTTAACGAATTCCTTTTAGCACACATGCGGATAACCTCACACTTCTCGTTATTTAGGGTCAACTGCCAATTTTCGCACCATTCAGATATCTTTTCTAAATCGTTTTGCAATTTGGTTTTATCTTCTGATGACTTTATTACTTGATAAAAGACAGCGTCATCTTCAAACAACCTAAGACGGCTGCTCAGATTGTCTCCCAAATCGTTTATATAGATAAGGAACAGCAAAGGGCCTACAGGTATAACACGACATTGTGGAACGCCAGAAATCACTTCTGTTTTATTCGATGACTTTCCGTCAATTACTACGAACTGTGACCTCTCTGACAGGAAATCTCAAATTCAGTCACATAACTGAGACGATTTTCTATAAGCACGCCATTTCACTACAAGCCGCTTGTGTGGTACAGTTTCAAAAGCCTCCTGGAAATCCAGAAATACTGAAATGATCTGAAATCCCTTGTCAATAGCACTCAGCACTTCATGTGAATAAAGAGCTAGATGTGTTTCACAAGAAGGATGTTTTCTAAACCCGAGTTGACTGTGTGTCAGTAGACCGTTTTCTTCGAAGAAATTCATAATGTTCGAGCACAAATATGTTCCAAAATCCTGCTGCATATCGACGTTACCGATATGGGCCTGTAATTTAGTGGATTACTCCTACTTCCTTTCTTGAATATTGGTGTGACCTGTGCAACTTTCTAGTCTTTGGGTACGGATCTTTCGTCGAGCGAACGGTTGTATACGATTGTTAAGTATGGAGCTAATGCATCAGCATACTCCGAAAGGAACCTAATTGGTATACAGTCTGGACCAGAAGACTTGCTTTTATTAAGTGATTTAAGTTGTTTCAGTACTCCGAGGATGTTTACTTCTACGTTACTCATGTTGGCAGCTATTCTCGATTCGAATTCTGGAATATTTACTTCGTCTTGTTTTGTGAAGGCAGCACTGTCTGCAATAGTATCTCCATTACTACTGCGCAGAGAAGGCATTGATTGTTTCTTACCGCTAATATATAATACTTCACATACGACTAAAATCTGTTTGGATTTTCTGTCAGGTTTCGAGACAAAGTTTCGTTGTGGAAACTGTTACAAGCATCTCGCATTGAAGTCCGCGCTAAATTTCGAACTTCTTTAAAAGATCACCAATCTTGGGAATTTTCGTCTGTTTAAATTTGTCATGTTTGTTTCGTTATTTCTGCTACAGTGTTCTAACCCGGTATTTGTACCAAGGAGGATCAGCTCCGCAGTTTGTTAATTTATTTGGTATAAAGCTCTCAATTGCTGCCGATACTATTTCGTTGAATTCAAGTCACATCTGGTCTACACAAATATTAATTTGGAATGAGTGGAGATTGTCGCTCAGGAAGGCGTCAAGTTAGTTTTTGTCTGCTTGTTTGAATAGGTATATTTTTCGCTTATTTTTGGAGGATTAAGGGATCAGTATTCAATCTCGCTACGACAACCCTGTGGTTACTATATGAAGATGGCAGCTGTTCTTTCGGACATGTCCGAAAGAACAGATAATATCTTCATATAGTTAAGGCTAACCGGCCATTGACCTTCTTCTTCGTGCTGGATGCACAAGCAGTGCCCGAACTCTTATGGGACTCGATAAGATTGTCTGCCGCGAGTAATGAGTGTAGTGGGCAGAGGCACTACGAATGTAGTGTGTGGACATTAAGTTGGGAATGTGGGTCTCACGGATAGCGTGCAAGAGATAAATCCCTGCAGTCGCGCTATCCTCTGGGTCCTCTGTGGTTCAGATGGATAGAGCGTCTGCCATGTTAGCAGGAGATCCCGGGTTCGAGTCCCGGTCGGGGCACACATTTTCGACTGTCCCGGTGGATGTATATCAACGCCTGTGGAGAGCTTAGGTCTTGATTTAATTATCATTTCATTGTGTTTACTATTCCCTGTATTAGTTTTGATGCTCGTTATTAACTCAGGATTATTTGTTGCTAAGAGGTCGAGTGTGTTTTCACAACTGTTTACGATTCGCGTGGGCTCATGAACTAACTGCTCGAAATAATTTTCAGAAAATGCGTTTAGAACAATTTCAAATGATATTATATGCGCACCTCCGGAATTAAACATGTATCGAGGGTATAGTCACCACCAACTATTACCGTATGAGCCGGGTACGTGTTTGAAATCAAATTCAAGTTTTCTTTGAACCTTTCAGCAACTGTATCATTTGAATTGGGAGGTCGGTAAAAGGATCCTATTATTGTTTTATTCCGGTTGCTAACAATGACCTCTGCCCATACTAACTCACAGGAAGTATCTACTTCAATTTCGCGACAAGTTAAACTACTTCTAATAGCAACAAACACGCCACCGCCAACCGTGTTTAGCCTGTCCTTTCGAAACACCGTTAGGTTCTTCGCAAAAATTTCGGCTGAGCTTATATCCGGCTTTAGCCAGTTTTCAGCGCCTATAACGGTTTGAGCAGCAGTGCTTTCTATTAGCGCTTGGAGCTCTGGTACTTTCCGAACACAGCTACGACAGTTTACAACTGTTATACCAATGGTACCTGTATCTACGTTCTTCATGTTTTCGGGCTGCACCCATTGTGACTGTAGCCATTCTTGTGTTTTCCCGAGACCCTCTAACCTAGAAAACCGTCCACTCCACGCCACGCATGTTACATGGAGGACAGGTTGGGAATGTTTCTGGCCATGACATCAGGCAGATAGTTCGTAGACACACGTATCATGTGGGGACGAGCACTGTCCTGTTGAAGGTTGGCATCACTGTACAGTCACAAGAGAGGTAACACGTGAGGGAGCAGGATGTCCGTGGCGTACCGTTGTAACGTCATAGTTTCCTTAGTCTCTGACAGCAATGACCTGAAGACATACCAGATGGCTCCTCACATCATATCGCCGGGAGTAATACCGCTGTGCCTAGCCGAAACAGTGGAGGAGTGGCACTTCTCCATAGGCCACTGCTTTACTTGCCAAAGACGGTCATCAGGGCTAGTGCAAAACCGTGATCCTTCGCTGAACACAAGACGACGACATCCATCAACAGTGCATGCTTTCCAGCCATGGCAACACTTCAAACGCGGCCGTTTGTGTTGCTATGCGAACGGTAGCCTACGCATGAGACGGTAATACGCTAGTCTGGCTGCTGCTGTTCTGTGACCAATGGTGCGGGAGGTCCGCAGCTCGTGGTCTAGTAGCTAGCATTGCTGCCTCTGGATCACGGGGTCCCGTGTTCGATTCCCTGTCGGCTTGGGGATTTTCTCTGCCAGGGGACTGTCTGTGTTATCCTCATCATCATCACCATCATCATCATTCGTGGCAGTGGCTATATTGGATTGTGTCAAAATTGGACTGTGTAAAAATTGGGACTTTGTACGGGCGATGATAACCGCGCAGTTGAGCGCCCCACAAACCGAACACCATCAGCAATGGTGCGGGATGACAAACAGGGTTGCAGGGAGAGTATTACTTGTTCTCGGACTGCGGGCGCGGATGTGGAGGCGTTACGATGTGCCTGGTGCATGCGATCCTTTCTTGCAGTGGTCAGACGTGGTTGGCCGGAAACTTGACGAGTATGCCTGCTCTCACATTCCGACGCAGTCCAACATCAGGTCACTGTAGCATGTGCATCTACATCTACATCTAAATCTACATAGTTACTACGGAAGCCACTGTACGGTACGTGGAGGAGGGTACCCTGTACCACAGCTTGTCATTTTCTCTCCTGTTCCACTCGCAAGTAGAGCGAGAGAAAATCGACTGTCTATAAGCCTACGTAAGAGCCCTAATTCCTCGTAGCTAATATTCGTGGTCCTTATGCGCAATGTACGCTGGCGGCAGCACAATCGTTAGGCAGTCAGCTTCAAATTCCGGATCTCTAAATTTTCTCAGTAGTGTTGCGCTCCAAAAGAACTTCGCCTTCCCTCTACAGATTCCCATTTTAGTTAGTTGTTCGAACCTACCGGTAACAAATCTAGCAGTCTGCCTCTGAAATGGTTGGATTTCTTCCTTTAATCCTAGCTGGTTCAAAAATGGCTGTGAGCACTATGGGACTCAACTTCTGAGGTCATCAGTCCCCTAGAACTTAGAACCACTTAAACCTAACCAACCTAAGGACATCACAGACATCCATGGCCAAGGCAGGATTCGAACCTGCGACTGTAGCGGTCGCGCGGTTCCAGACTGTAGCGCCTAGAACCGCTCGGCCACTCCGGCCGGCTAATTCTAGCTGGTACAGATTGCCAATAGTCGATCAGTACTCAAGAGTAGGTCGCACCACCGTCCTTTACGGGTGAACCACTCTTTCCTAAGATTCTCCCAATAAATTGAAGTCGATCAATCGCCTTCCCTACCAGTTCTCACATGCTTGTTCCATTCCATATCACTTTGCAACGCTACGCCCAGATATTTAAACGACTTGAGTGTGTCAAGCAGGACACTAGTAATACCGTAACTGAACATTACGGGCTTGATCTTCCTATTCATCCGCACTGGCTTACATTTTTCAACATTTGGAGATAGTTGTCTTTCATCATATCAATTGGAAATTTTGTTTAAGTAGTTCTGTATCCTCGTACAGCCACTCAACTTCGACACCTTAACGCATACCACGGCATCATCAGCAAACAACAGCAGACTGCTGCCCAACCTGTCACCCACATCGTTTATGTGTATAGAGAACAACTGAGGTCCTATCACACTTCCCTGCAGCAATCCTGACGATACTCTTGTCTCTAATGAACACTTGTCGTCGAGGACAACGTACTGGGTTCTATCACTTAAGAAGTCTTCTAGACACAGGCATATCTTGAACTTACTTCACATCGTCGTACCTTCGTTAACAGCCTGAAATAAGGCAGCGTGTCTAATGCTTTTAGGAAATCTAGAAATATGGAATCTGCCTGTTGCCCTTCATCCATAGTTCGTAGTATATCCTGTGAGAGAAGGCCAAGCTGAGTTTCGCACAAGCGTTGCTTTCTAAAACCATGCTGATTCGTGGGCATATGCTTCTCAGTGTCAAGAAAACTTGTTACACTACTGGCCATTAAAATTGCTACACCAAGAAGAAATGCAGGTGATAAACTGGTATTCATTGGACAAATATATCATACTAGAACTGACAATATAATTACATTTTTACGCAATTTGGGTGCATAGATCCTGAGAAATCAGTACCCAGAACAACCACCTCCGGCTGTAATAACGGCCTTGATACGCCTGGGCATTGAGTCAAACAGAGCTTGAATGGCGTGTACAGGTACAGCTGCCCATGCAGCTTCAACACTATACCACAGATCATCAAGAGTAGTGCCTGGCGTATTGTGACGAGCCTGTTGCTCGGCCGCCATTGACCAGACGTTTTCAATTGGTGAGAGATCTGGAAAATGTGCTGGCGAGGGCAGCAGTCGAACATTTTCTGTATCCAGAAAGGCCCGAACAGGACCTGCAACATGCGGTCGTGCATTGCCCAGCTGAAATGTAGGGTTCCGCAGGGATCGAATGAAGGGTAGAGTCACGGGTCGTAACATATCTGAAATGTAACGTCCATTGTTCAAAGTACCGTCAATGCGAACAAGAGGTGAGCGAGACGTGTAACCAATGGCATCCCATGCAATCAAGCTGGGTGATACGCCAGTATGGCGATGACGCGTACACGTTTCCAATGTGCGTTCACCACGACGTCGCCAAACACGGATGCCACCATTGTGATGCTGTAAACAGAACCTGGATTCATCCGGAGAAATGACGTTTTGTCATTCGTGCGCCCAGGTTCGTCGTTGAGTACACCATCGCAGGCGCTCCTGTCTGTGATGCAGCGGCAAGGGTAACCGTAGCCATGGTCTCCGAGCTGATAGTCCATGCTACGGGAAACCTCGTCGAACAGTTCGTGGAGATGATTGTTGTCTTGCAAACGGCCCCATGTGTTGACTCATGGATCGAGACGTGGTTGCACGATCCGTTACAGCCATGCGGATAAGATGCCTGTCATCTCGACTGCTAGTGATACGAGGCCGTTGGGATCCAGCACGGCGTTCCGTATTACCCTCCTGAACCCACCGATTCCTTATTCTGCTAACAGTCATTGTATCTCGACCAACGCGACCAGCAATGTCGCGATACGATAAACCGCAATCGCGATAGGCTACAGTCCGACCTCTATCAAAGTCGGGGACGTGATGGTACGCATTTCTCCTCCTTACACGAGGCATCACAACAACGTTTCCCTAGGCAACGCCGGTTAACTGCTGTTTGTGTATGATAAATCGGTTGGAACCTTTCCTGATGTCAGCACGTTGTAGGTGTCGCCACCGGCGCCAACCTTGTGTGAATGCTCTGAAAAGCTAATCATTTGCATATCACAGCATCTGCTTCCTGTCGGTTAAATTTCGCGTCTGTAGCACGTCATCTTCGTGGTGTAGCAATTTTAATCGCCAGTAGTGTATATTCGAACTGAGTTTATGCTCAAGGATTCTGTAGCAAACAGAATTGAGGGATATTGCCTCGTAAATCTGGATATTGCACGATTCGACCAGGCGAGAAAATGGAGAACTACAGTGACTGTCCTTTCATACTCTGTCAGGTACTGACGTCGCTGTCTCGCACGCGCACAGTCTTTCACAACGACCACTCAACATCTGACAATTTTCACGCCCATTATGTGCGATGCCAGGCCTGGCAACAACACTAAAAACGGACAGCAAGAATGTGCTCTGGTGACCGTTCTACCTGCCACAGAGACCTGCAACTGTTATCGTTTACTTACTCGCTGATGGTGTGTACGTGAACGATATTAGACTGACGTCCCACGATGTCTTCAGGGTGCTTCCCTTTTCTTGTCAGGCAACGTAAATAAATGAATGAATAAATAAAATTATCAACCCTAACAAGTTTGTTTGTGTGGCCATCCCCTGCAGCAAGCATATAAATACTTATTTTGTAAATAAAACTGCCTTTTCCTGTTGCTAGTTACCTTATTTATCCCATACGCGTTTCGCCTTCTCCTGTTCTAAGGCATCATCAGTGAGATCTGTAACGATACAGTTTTATTAGCTTTAGATTATTAAACAGTTCACTTCGCTATTTTTTTTATAAAAAAAAGTAGATACTTACGATTTGCTGATCTGCGTTTCCTCAGATCTGGTCTGGAGGTCCCACTACCACTTTTATCACTGTCATATAATCACATCTTTGTGTTCTTTGTGTTATATGGCTGCAATAAAAGTGGTAGGGCGACCTCCAGACCAGATACGAGCAAACGCAGATCAGCAAATCGTAAGTAATTACTTTTTTTACAAAAAAATCGCGAAGTGAACTGTTTAATAATCTAAACCTAATAAAACTGTATCGTTACAGATCTCACTGTTGATGCCTTAGAACAGGAGAAGGCGAAACGCGTATGGGATAAATAAGGTAACTAGCAGCAGGAAAAGGCAGTTTTATTTACAAAATAAGTATTTATATCAATGCTATTTCGATTCCCAGACTGACGAGCAAGTACTGATCGAATGAGTGTTTTGAAAGCTGTCTCCTGTCTCTGTGGACTACACTTGCTGAGGATTCTTCCAATCAATCTGTCTGGCATGCGCTTTACGGTACTTCCGATTACTACGAGAGGGTTTCGTATAAAAGGGATAGATGCACATTTTTATATAAAGGATGACGGTCATAAATTTACAAGTGCAGGGTGCGGCGTTTAAATTCGGAGAAATGAGACTTCCTTTTTTCAAAGCAAATTTATTAAAACAAAATACAAATGAAAATGAAAATCCTTTTACATATAAGTAGTGGTATCTTTCAAGAGAATTATTACTCGATGTAACCCCCTTCACCCGCAATAACCGGCTCGAATCATGTGCTGAAGCGATCGCACGCACTCTTTAAAACAGCGCTGTCCATATTCGTGAATGCTGTTTCGATAGCTGTGCGTAGAGATGCGACATTAGGGTGCTTCGCCTTAATGATAACTCTGTCGACTACGCTCCAAACATAATATTCGAGGGGTTTCAAATCCAGGCTATTCGGGGGCCAGAACTCCTTTGACCACAACATGTCAACGTTATCGGAGAGTCGGTTTTGGACTAAATGTCTCGTATGAGGTCCTCCTCTGCCATCAGACGCATTGTTCTCTCGCTGACATTCAGTACTGACACCAATTTCCTCAGCGATTGTCCCGAGTTCTCCGTAATCAGCGCCTCTTCAATGACTGCCGCAGTTCGTGACACGCGTTTCCTCGAATGAGGTTTCCTCGCCTGGTTAGCGGAACCTTCCCCAGACTTCTCCGAGGCACTATACTTGGCCACAATATTGTAAGCAGTCGTTCTCGGGTATACGAAGAATCGAACTATTTCAGTGGACCTACGACCAGCGCGAAGACTTTCGAAAATCGCGGCTCTTCGGTTGTACTCCGCACTCGTCCGTAACATCTCTGCCATTTTCAGGTTCCGACTGTTTACTAGATCTCTAAGGCCTTCAAGAACACCAATCGCAACCTCCGGCGAAATTACGATACGGCGGAAAATTCAAATTAAAATTATATATACTAAGATGGTATCTGTTCTTTCGGACATGTCCGAAAGAACAGATACCATCTTAGTATATATATAGTTAAGGCTCACCGGCCACTTGGCCACTTCTTCTTCTGTGCGAATGTACAAACAGTGCCCGAACTCTTACGGGAATCGGCAACGCGCCGCGAGTAATGAGTATAATGGGCGGGGGCACTACGAATGTAGTGAGGGACAATACGTTGAGAATGTGGGTTTCGCGGGAGGCGTGCCAGAGATAAATCCCTGCAGTCGCGCTATCCTCCGTGTCTCAGATGGATAGAGCGTCTACCATGTTAGCAGGAGGTCCCGGGTTCGAGTCCCGGTCGGGGCACACATTTTGATCTGTCCCCGTTGACGTATGTCAACGCCTGTATGCAGCTAAGGCTGTTCATTTCATCGTAATTTCAAATTAAAATTTGTCCGCATTTAACCGCCGCATCCCATATAGGAGTATTCGCTTGAAAATCGCATCGTGGTGTAAAACGTCAGTGACAATATAACAGCCAGTTTGGAAAACGGAATTGTCTACTTCCAGTTAATTTTACGTGGCCGTTCCACTCAATCGTTTTGAAACAGCCTGTAGTGTAGTGTAGTGAGCGCGACTGCAGAGACTCAGTCCCCGGCCTCCAGACCGGCGGCAGCACTGGGCTGCTGGAGCGTCGTGATAAGGACGGCGCGCATTCCAGCACTGGAGGCGGAGGTGGTTGGCCGACCGCAGGACGTCGCCCTGGAGGAACGACACGAGACGAGATAGGGGGCGCTGCCTGCTATGGGAGCGGAATGTGACGCCACACAGTGGCATTCTGGGCGGCGGTCCGACACGTCATCACTTCTGACGTTGCAGCGCCCGCCTATCATATCGCAGCGCGCGCCACGGCGGCCTTCTCTGCTAGGGACACTTGCCGCAGTCGTAGAGATTGGGACACGTCAGTTACTCTCTCTCCTCCGGCCCGTGAGAGATATCTCCCGCCCCCATCCCCCGCCTCCTACACACACTATGAATGCTACTCTCCAACTTGTACGACAGCGTGTCTCAGATAAATGGTAGGTTACAGTCTGAAATAGTGCGCCCGTTTAACAATATTGCAATACAACGAAAGCGCCACTGTGCTACTTTGCTCTACTAGGCATTCGACTTCTTGACGCAGTACAACCTTGATACAGTACAAGGAACATAGAACGGGAATATTACGATATTTAGTAAATCTACACTGGCTTCAGTTGGCAAATACAGACAGAGGAGAGTATGTATTTCATTAAGGCCAACCTGTTAACTCCCTTAATTCGCTATTTATTAAACATATACTTACGAATATGTACGTATTTCAAAACGACAATAGGAAGTTTTGTGAAATAAATAAATGAATTACGTATGCATACTGATCGGTTAAAAAAAGTGTTCCATATCTTCAGAGGTGGTAGTATGGAACATAACAACAAAACCTGTCCCATAAACATCGGCTCTGAAACGCTAACCTTAAGAGCTATGAGCACTTGCTCACATTCGCTAATTTGAAACAATTTCACTACAAGTTCTTTGCTATTACGAACAACATACATAATGCAGTAAACAAATAAAGAAACAAATGAGGCCACATTCTTATGTTACCGAAACAGCTACGCTTCTAATGCAGCAAACTGCGTTAGATATGGTGCGAACGGAAACATCAGTCTACGCTACAGATCAGTTTGTTACTACATCCTTTGTTTCACATTCACATTCGTTGGTCTCTCCAACTGACAGTAATAGAGGAATGTCTCCTCATTTGTTTACTGCATTCTGAAGTTCGTTCACACCTGCGAAGAGCTTGCAGTGAAAGAGATGTTTTTATCAGTACCGAATGTGTACAAATGCTCAAATTCCTAAGAGCCCATTTTAGAACCCATGTTTTCTGAATATTTTTGTCCTGTTTTGGTCCATACAGCCACCTCTCAAAATATGGAATACTCTCTTTTAACAACTTGTAAATATACGGTATATATTTATAAAACTCATTCTATGTGTGTAATTATGTACGTTTCGTCTCCGCCTAAGCTACAGGAACGATTCAAACCAAGCTTGGTACACATCATTTACTGTCCACAAAAATCACTGTCGTGGTAAGAAGCACCTACGTTCTCTACGGGAGACGGTGAGAAAATGGTGACAGAGGAGCATAACTGAGGAATATATGGAGAAATTCCAGCCAAATTTTGTGTACACATGACAATTTCTATTGCTTGTATTAAAATGATGTGGGATGGCGGTGGACTGAGAATATGTGACATAAAATATTCAGTAATAATCGAATTAGCATCGAATGTATACTTTTCGCCTGCCGCTGTGGCCAAGCGGTTCTAGGCGCTTCAATCCGGAACCGCGCTGCTGCTGCGGTCCCAGGTTCGAATCCTGCCTCGGACATGGATGTGTGTGATGTCTTTAGGTTAATTAGGTTTAAGTAGTTCTATGTCTAGGGGACTGATGACCTCAGATGTTAAGTCCCATAGTGCTTAGAGCCATTTGAGCATACTTTTCGATGTCGCTACGCTCATTGCTGATTTGGAGGGGGGGGGGGGGGGAGGAGCTTGGGGTGACATATCAGCATATTTATGTAACACGTATGGAGCAGTTTCTACCAGACTTTGCACACGTGTCTCTTGTCACACGATAACTCCGGAACGCCTGGAGCAAATTCAACCAAACATTGTGTGTGTTTGTAAAAGTAAGTGTATCATCTGCTTACTCGGTCGGCCGACTTTTCCAGCGTCTTCGGGACATAAGTTCTCGAGCACCCCCGATTCTTAACTGTGCAAGGCCTAGCCCAATCCGCAGGCCTGTGATGGAGGAACGTGCGCTGCATTTACTGGACGAAAATCCTGAAACCAGAATGCGACGACTAGCAGAAAGGGGAAGCATGAGTCATCCTCTTGCCTGGGCGACTGGTATTTCACGTGCAATAACTGATACACTTGAAAGCGTACGTCAAGTTGAGCACCTCCGTCGCAAAAGAATCAAAAATTAGCGTTATGTCAAGCTCCTACTATAAACAAGTAATGGCACCTAAGAAGAAATGCGTTTCCCGTATTTACTGGACTTTTTGGCCCAATACACCGCAGTTATAAGTCTAGTAATGAAGGTTATTATTTCGAATACGCCTCTTAGCGATGATGAGGTTTAGATGGACTTTGTTGTATCTACCGTATGATGGAAGGTTTCGCGATGATGTTTGAAATTTATGAAAATAATAGAATAACGTAACTTCCGAGTTAATATATTATTGGAAACATTTCCGACATTGTGAAAGTTCTGACATTTTGTGTGAAAGTGCTCCATCCACTTGGACAATGGTATTCGTTTCGTCGCTATTATGCATTTTGACGTCTATGATGGTATTTCAAAATGCAACTGGCACAAGGTTTTTCAGTTTATTGATTATTAAATTGATTGGTTGGTTACAGATCGGCACCTCTCGTGCATCTGATCAAGGGGCATCCACTGCAACAAAACTTGTCACGCTGTGGTACACAGGGAAGAGAACGCATTCTCATGCGATAAAGTTAGCTGCACGCATGCAATCAGCGCGTCCCAATTGTAAGCCGAATATTCACATTTGGTTTTAAGTTATTAAATGCATATTGGAACAAAAATATTGATGGGACATATTCGTAAATTACTTAGTATTTGAGGACAGATCTTTGTAACTGTGAACGTTAGGATCATTTCATTGTATTTTTGGTGTAATACAGTTATTTAACTGCAGTATTATCAAATGTGTGAAAATAAATGCTTCTGGAACTGTTCTGAAATTTTAAGAAGTATGACGCTTCCAGTGCTGGTATAGTAGCTGCTTCTCACAAACGGACAACGAAATTAGTGGTCACAACCACACATTTTCATGTGAAAGGTTTTCAGAACTTGGTTTACGCTGTCTGTTTGTGTTTTTTACCGCTACAAATCATTATTTTTTCGGCTGGTCAATCGTCTGCTATCTTTTTTTTTATAATTTTTTGGAGCAGATTTCCAGGACAACTCCAACATAATGGTTTTCGTTGTGGACGTACATCGCGAAGAGAAACACACCACAAAACTACGTAATCTCATGCACGTCGTAAACGTAATGATCGCTCTGGCATGTTCTCACATCATCTTCAACCTGGCTGGTAGAAAAAATCCTTTCTTTGGTGGATATGCTCTCTTTCAGCACGTCTGCTAACATGCATATAAAACATGCAGATTATTAATGTAGCTGACGGCAATGTATTTCTTGACTAATCGTTACTTTAGGGAAATCTGTTACAAAAATATGAGCAGGCCTTCCTAACGCCCGCTCAGTTCAACATCCACCATGAGAAGACACATCTACCCTTTTTCAAACATTTATTTTAACAAAACTGAAAATGTCTCGGAGGCAGAGAAAAAAAAAATTGCTCCAGTCAGCGCCTAATCAACAATAAAGGATGATTAAAGATGATACTACCGAGGACTGCTAGAACCTACACGCCCTTTGGCGTGACTCTTTCCATTTTCGACACAATGCGCATGTGCGAAACGCATGCTATGCGTCCGCACATGAATGCGTCAAGCGCATACACCGGATGGACCGGAGACAGACATCGTGTGTGGTGTAGACAGTGTACGCACCTGGGAGGTCCACGTAGGTGTGGCACCGTTGCCCACACCCGTGCGATCCCTCGACACTCCAGGTAGTTGGACCGCTATACCTTGGGACACAGCGCTACAGGGGGGAAAGAAAGGGTGGTGAGGCCGAAAATTACAGCGGCCGGGAACAATGGGAGAAGGAGCTCCACAGCCGATTCAGGTTAGGCGCCCACGAAATTTACAAGGATCGAAACGGCACGCGAATTCACAGTCAAATGATGGTGTGCTCACATCAGACGAGTTAGAATTCAACTTTGTTTCACTTAGCGTAGAACCGAGCGCTGAACAAACGTTGTCAGACACGTTCTTGTAGATCTCCAAATAAACCGGTTAGGTTCCTTTCAGATTACGCTGATACAATAGCTCCCTACTTAGCAATCATATACAACCGCTCGCTCACCGATAGATCTGTACCTACAGATTGGAAAATTACGCGGGTCGCACCAGTGTTTAAGAAGGGTAGTAGGAGTAATCCATCGAACTACAAACCTATATCATTGACGTCGGTTTGCAGTAGGGTTTTGGAGCATATACTGTATTCAAACATTATGAATCACCTCGAAGGGAACGATCTATTGATACGTAATCAGCATGGTTTCAGAAAACATCGTTATTGTGCAACGCAGCTAGCTCTTTATTCGCACGAAGTAATGGCCGCTATCGACAGGGAATCTCAAGTTGATTCCGTATTTCTAGATTTCCGGAAAGCTTTTGACACCGTTCCTCACAAGCGACTTCTAATCAAGCTGCGGGCCTATGGGGTATCGTCTCAGTTGTGCGACTGGATTCGTGATTTCCTGTCAGGAAGGTCGCAGTTCGTAGTAACAGACGGCAAATCATAGAGTAAAACTGAAGTGATATCAGGTGTTCCCCAGGAAAGCGTCCTGGGACCTCTGCTGTTCCTGATATATATAAATGACATGGGTGACAATCTGAGCAGTTCTCTTAGGTTGTTCGCAGATGATGCTGTAATTTACCGTCTAGTAAGGTCATACGAAGACCAGTATCAGTTGCAAAGTGATTTAGAAAAGATTGCTGTATGGTGTGGCAGGTGGCAGTTGACGCTAAATAACGAAAAGTGTGAGGTGATCCACATGAGTTCCAAAAGAAATCCGTTGGAATTCGATTCCTCGATAAATAGTACAATTCTTAAGGCTGTCAATTTAACTAAGTACCTGGGTGTCAAAATTGGAAAAACCACATAGATAATATTGTGGGGAAGGCGAGCCAAGGTTGCGTTTCATTGGCAGGACACTTAGAAGATGCAACAAGTCCACTAAAGAGACAGCTTACACTACACTCGTTCGTCCCCTGTTAGAATATTGCTGCGCGGTGTGGGATCCTTACCAGGTGGGATTGACGGAGGATATCGAAAGGGCGCAAAAAGGGCAGCTCGTTTTGTATTATCACGTAATAGGGTAGAGAGTGTGGCAGATATGATACGTGAGTTGTGATGGAAGTTTTTCGTCGCGGCGAAATCTATTTACGAAATTTCAGTCACCAACTTTCTCTTCCGAATGCGAGAATATTTTGTTGAGCCCAACCTACATAGGTAAATGATCATCAAAATAAAATAAGAGAAATCAGAGGTCGAACAGAAAGGTTTAGGTGTCCGTTTTTCCCGCGCTGTTCGGGAGTGGAATGGCAGAGAGATAGTACGATTGTGGTTCGATGAACCCTCTGCCAAGCACTTAAATGTGAATTGCAGAGTAATCATGTAGATGTAGATGTCGATGTAGAATGCGTAAAAGTTATTATGACATTCTTAGTACAAGGCGACAGAAGTGTGTTACGTGTACATATGATTAAATTTCAACAGGAATTAATTACAGACTATTACAACCAGTACATCAAACAATTCGCCTGAGGGAAAGTAACCCATTTCAAAGAAATTTACATATGCTATTTGACTGCAAAACAAATGACTCAAGTTAAAATGTTGGCCCTGAATATTGTTAATCTTTATCTCAGTCTTGCAAACAATGACTGTAGCAGAACTGTTAATTTAGTTACACAGCATCTGACTTCCTGATAAAACTGCCTGAAAACTCATTCACACGACAGCACTTCACTGAGACCTGCTTACATCAAGCCTCTGAACTAATATATTATTTTAAAAAATAACACTCTGGCAATCACTGTGCCTTACTACGCACATGAAATTTGATGATAATTAAATTTGTGCACATGGAACGGACGTCTGTTCTGCAACCTGTTACTGTTAAGATAATGATGAAGCTGTAAAAAATGAAATTTATTTTTCCGTACTTGCGATGTGCAATGCAAGATGTTATCTTATCATTTTTCATAAAAATGCTTTTGCGGCGCACAACTCGCGATGTGTAGCGCGAGTATACAAAACACATTCAAAAAGATAAAGAACGAAAAATGAGGAACTGCACTTAACTACTGATAAATTAGACAAGACTCCAAGTTAAACTATGCTGCTTTAAGTCAGAACAACAACACATATTTTCATTGAGTTCTCACAACTGGACACAGTAGCAAAATATTTCTTAATAATTTTGCTGTGTACAATTACTTTCCTTGATACTTGCTACTGTTATAAGACAAAACCATATACTGCATTAACTTCAATCACACGCAATGTTCTAACACTAAAAAACTATACAGTTACAAATATAAAAAAACTGGATTACTTTACACGTTGTCTTACATAATTCCTACATTAACACAATGCCACTTACTCAGTATTTTTCATCAAAACATATTGTTGCAAAGTCCTTTCTAAATACTGCTGCCTCCATTGCACGGCAGGCGAGCTTGCATCCTTTTCAAACCAAGTACATTGCCAGACTGGCCAACAAACACTGCCTATTACTCTCTTCAAAACAAGTAATCTCGCTGACCGACATCTGTGATCTCAGGAACAGACTTACAAAGAATGTGATTATATGGACACTAAGGAGGTTGAGTACATTTATCAAATTCACAACTTCATTCACATTAATGGCCCAATCTTTTTGAAAATCGACATGGCAAATAGGGCAGCCCTCTTTCAGTGTGGATGAAGGATGGAAAGGACCATCCACGGTTAATAATCAAATTCGAAGAAGGCTGGGGAAACAGGGATTGTTGCACCGTTGGTTCAAAAAAAGTATAAATCCGTGCGTCCGTAAGAAGATCAATGCGCGAGGTATGGAGTTTCCACCTGAATACCTTAGCGAAAGATCTTGCCGAGAAGCCGAGAGAATTCTGGTCAAACGTAAGATCACTAAGCTGACTGAAGGCTTCTAGACAGTCAGCCATCGATCAGTCTCGTGTGACAATTTATCATGGCAAAAGGAAAGTTGTAGTATTAAATTTCGCTTTTAATAAGCAAGAACAGAAACATATCTAAAATTTTATAAAGTTATGTCAGTACCAACATTACTATATGGAAGTGAAACTTGGGTAATGAAAAAGAAAGATAAAATAAGATTACAAGCCTATGAAATGTAATTCCTCAGGTACATAGCAGGATACACCAAGCTACACTATCAGGAAGGAATTAAATATTTTCGATATAAGCAATAAAGTTGACGAATACCGACAAAAATGGATATCCCATGTGTTAACGAATGGACAAATCAAGATTGCCACTACATTTTTGGCGATATACTCCGCAAGGTAAAATATGCATTTGGAAGACCTGCAAAACGATGGAAGGACCAGTTATAGCTGCAACAGGCTGAATGAAAGCCTAATGCATGACGGAAGAAGAAGAAGAAGAAGAGGCATCATTCACGCAAGAGGGTCGTACAATATACCGTTGTTCGACTGTCACACAGACCCCGCATGAAGGACATAGGAATAGATATCCCTTGTGCAGTGAAGCAACTCAAAGAATTGAAAACAAATAAGTCGCCGAGACCAGGCGGAATCCCAGTTCGGTTTTACAAAGAGTATTCTACGGAACTGGACCCTTAGCCTCCATTTACCGCGACTCTCTCGCCCAGCGCCAAGACCCAAATGACTGTGAAAAACAGCGCAGCCGACTCCTGTTCATAGGAAGGGTGTAAGAACAGACTCACATAATTAGAGATCAATATCCAGTTTGCAGCAGAATTCTTCAACACATTCCAAGTCCGAATATCATAAATTTGCTTGAGAAAGAACAGTTTCTGTCCACAAATCAGCCCACATTGAGAAAAGCATCGTCTCTGCAAAATCAGCTAGCGCTTTTCTCTCATGCTGTACAAACCATGGATGGAGGGCAACAGGCACATTACACATTCCTGGATTTCGGAAAAATCTTTGACACGGGGCCACACTGCAGACTGTTGATGAAGGTCCGAGTTTAGGGATTAGGTTCCCAGCTATGTGAGTGACTGGAATTCATTTTAAGTGATACAACCCAGTATGTTGTCCTCGACGCGAGTGTTCATGAGAGACAAACGGTATCGTCAGAAATGCCCCAGGGAAGTGTGATAGGACCGCTGTTACTTTTTATATATATAAATGATATGGCAGGCAGGGGGAACAGCAGTTTACGGTTGTTTGCTAATGATACTGTGGTGTACGGAAAGGAGTCGCTCTTGAATGGCTGTAGGGGGTAAAAAGATGTGACAGAATTTCTAGTTGATGTCATCAATGGCAGCTTACTCTGAATGTAGAAAGGTAAGTTAATGCTGTTGAATAGGAAATTTAATCCTGTGAAGTTCGAATATATCATCAATAATATGCTGCTTGACACAGCCACATCGACTAAAGGTCCAGGCGTAACGTTGCAAGGCGATATGAAATGGAATGAGCACGTCAGGTTGGCAGTCGGGAAAACGAATGCTCGACTTATTTTTATTAGGAGACTTTTGTGGAAAATGTTGTTCATCTATAAAAGAGACATCGTATAGAACTCTAGTGCGACCCATTTTTGAGTACTGCTCGAGTGTCTGGGATCCCTACAAGTTCGGATCAAATGAAGACGACAAAGTAATTGAGAGTGGGGCTGGTACACCTGTTTGAGGTAGGATCTACCAGCATGCAAGTGTTACGGACATGCTTTGCGAACTGAAATGGGAATCCCTAGAACGAATAGGACCCTCTTTTCGCGAGATTGTGTGGAGGAAATTTAGAGAACAGGCATTTGAGGCCGACAGGACATTGATTCTACTGCCGTCAACGTCCATTTCGCGTAAGGAGTACAAAAATAAGATGAGAGAAATAGGGCTCATACCGAGGTTTATAGACATTTGTTTTTCCGTTGCTCCATTTGCGGGTGGAACAGCAAAGGAAGTTACTGGTAGGGGTACAGGGTACCCTGCGCCATGCACCGTGCGATGGCTTCCGAAGTGTGTATGTAGATGTGTATGTAAAACGTATTAATTGCCAAAGAAAAATTCGAAAGGGATGTCACTAATGTAGTGTGTACGGCAGACTGCTAAGAACTGAAGTAACAGGAAGAGTGTCGCCAGAATACTTCAGAACATCGACGTTTGTCAGTGAAAATATATAAACACAGAAAAGTCAATCAATATATATGTGGCAATACAAAGAGTGTATTTAGCTTGTACATTTTTTCCTCCAAGTGAGAAAAAACAAAAAAAGAACGGTATTTTTCTCCTTCAAAAGAACTGACTTTCTCAGTGCGTGAAAAGATTTGTGAGTTAACGAGCATTTCGCTCTCATTTAAGTATACGGCCGAAAGAGTCAGCCTTCAGGAATTGTGAAACGAACCCTGTCGTCCAGGACCGGATGCCACAAAGAGCGCAGATTCATCAGGAACTGGGGAAACTCACAGGCGTCTATTGTTTATTGAGGCCTAAGCGCTGTACTGTGCGAGTGGGACAGACGAGAACCTACGTCCTAGGGAAACCCAGTAAAGGGCTTTTGTGGCCAAAGAGACGTAGCAGTGTTAAATATGGCGGACCTAAGATCGGCCATAAAGGGAAATATTTTGAAAACTATTTAATTCTGTAGTAGTGCAGGGAATCAAGCCACAGTAATTTTAATCTGATTTCCTCCATAAATTTTCATGGTGATCCCAACAAAACTTGAATATTGATCATACCTTCCATAGTTTAGGATTTACTGTTAAAGTGAAAGTTTTGTAACAAAGACCTGAATCCTAAAATATGAACGCTTTGGTCAATCTCAACGATCGATATATGGAAGCGCATCATTAAAATGACAAACGTTGTAAATATCAACTCAGTAACTTTATTTGTTTAAGAGATAGAGTAAATTTAAATTATCAGTATTTTCAGTTAAGCATCAGATCATCATTTCCTCCACACAAAACACATTCAGCGATGACAGCATGACATCTTATTGAATCATTAGGTAAATAGAATACTTGTTGTAAGATTTGTAAGTAGGCTGTTTAGGTTTTTATGTTGGTAACGCCACGTAGCGCTCTGTATGAAAATCACTGACTGTGCTGTGTGCAGTATGTGGCTGGTTTGCATTGTTGGAATATTCGCCATTGTAGTGTAGGGCAGTTGGATGTGAACAGCGCGTCGCGTTGCGCAGTTGGAGGTGAGCCGCCAGCAGTGGTGGATGTGGGGAGAGAGATGGCGAAGTTTTGAGAGCGGATGTTCTAGACATGTGTCCATCAGAGACAGTAAATTTGTAAGACTGGATGTCATGAACTGATATATATATATAATGACTTTTGAACACTATTAAGGTAAATACATTGTTTGTTCTCCATCAAAATCTTGCATTTGCTACGTATGCCTATCAGTGGTTAGTGCCTTCAGTAGTTAGAATCCTTTATTTAGCTGGCAGTATTGGCGCTCGCTGTATTGCAGTAGTTCGAGTAACGAAGATTTTTGTGAGGTAAGTGATTCATGAAAGGTATAGGTTATTGTTAGTCAGGGCCATTCTTTTGTAGGGATTATTGAAAGTCAGATTGCGTTGCGCTCAAAATATAGTGTCAGTTTAGTGTTGATCAGAATAAGTAAAGAGAGTAATGTCTGAGTACGTTCAGTTTTGCTCAGCTGTTTGAAAATCAAATAACGTAGAGGTTTATCAGCACAGTAATTCATTAATTTTTCTAAGGGGACGTTTCATAGGTTTAGTGCATAATAATTACTTTTGTTCTTTAATTAATCATCAGAAAACACATTCGTGCAAGGCTACTGGCCGTGACATTCAAGGTTAAGAAGGATATGGTGTTGGTTTTATGTAAAAGAATTTAACTTTTATTATGTATTGTATTTTATTGTATTGTATGTTAACCGGGGGACTAGAGACGACGGAGAGGCTCCGTCCCCGCCGCAGCCGCAGTGGTCCACCACCCTACGACACTTCACCCCTCCGCCGCCCCACACCGAACTACTTTTTCATGGTTGGTGTGCGGTTCGGCCCCCGGCGGACCCCACCCCCAGGGAATGTCTCACACCAGACGAGTGTAACCCCTATGTTTGCGTGGTAGAGTAATGGTGGTGTACGCGTACGTGGAGAACTTGTTTGAGCAGCAATCGCCGGCAAAGTGTAGCTGAGGCGGAATAAGGGGAACCAGTCAACATTCGCCGACGCAGATGGAAAACCGCCTAAAGACCATCCACAGACTGGCCGGCTCACCGGACCTCGACACACGTCCGCCGGGCGGATTCGTGCCGGGGACTAGACGCTCCTTCCCAATCCAGAAAGCTGTGCAGGCTTACATTTGTTATGTAATGGATATTATTGTTGCTTTATTTAGAACGTGAAAGTGGTCAAGTTTTGATTATTTAAATATTTTAAAATGTAAAGTAATGTAGAATAAGCTGTAGCCAATCAGATGGACGGTTCAGAAAAGTGAAACGACTTAGAAAATTTCGCGTTGTGTGGTATCGAGGGACTTTGTCTCTCAGAAGTGAGCAGCCGCGCGCATGGTATGAAATCAAACTTTTCGAGGTGGAGTATTGGACTTGTTTCGCGATGAGATTGTGAATGATTGAACTGCGTCAAATGGATATGCGCTCGATTGTAACAGTAACTCTAAATACGACCACTTTCGCTGCTAGTTTGCTTTCTGAACAAACATTATTTTAACCAAATCGGAACTGTGTGACCTACATCACTTATGGGTCGTTAATTTAGTTCCCGATATTATTATTACGATTATTATATGTTATATTAACTGTGTATTTCGCAAACTTGCAATCAGCCAGACAGTTTAACCAAAGGGTCACAAGTGTCTAATCTAGGGCGTGCAATGCGACACGTGCCAGTCAATAGACGAGTTTGAGCGAATGAATTTCGACAAAGAGGAACCGCATGTGAGCCCGAACATCTATGGGATGTTGGCTCGCAGGTTATTTAATGAAAACTGTTTTATCAATTCAAGTTCCCATTCATGCACATGGTAGACATTTTCTCCATCCTGGTGATGCGAAGCCTGGATCAATCTCCACTTTCAAGTATGGGAGCTCTCTTGTTGAAGAACGCTCAGTGCGGAAAAAAAAAAAAAAAGGAATGCAAATCACGGAATATTTTCAATGTGTTACGAAAGTAAAACAGAATAATAAACTTAAGACTAAAAAGACTCAAACACACAAAGTCCACTACTATAATATGGCCGAGCGCGTTGAAAAGAAGTTAATTTCCGATGTTAGAAGACTACTACTACGTTCCCGGCATCGACGGCAAAACTTTCTTCCCGAGAAACGTTGAAGTCCCGTTGACGTCCTATATGAATGCAGCCATTTGAATGTTATGGCATCTTGAACGCTGAGTTCTGTCCAGTGTGAATCGACCTGCATCTGTACTCCACAAACGATCTAACGATGTTTGGTCGATAGTATTTCGTGTACGGCTTTCACGAACTCCACTTCTCGTTTCACTCACGAATGGTGCACGCGCAAAACGACTGGTTCGTATGCCTGCGTATGAGCTTGAATGTCTCCAGTTTTACATCACGATCTTTTCGGAAGATATTAGTTACGAGCAGAGGAGGAACAAGTAGTGTGTGGAAGCTGGGGCGCATGCCCTGGACGATGTTACAGCGATGACAGAATTATTTGACAGGAGGAAAGAAGAGGACAAAAGGAAAGTGGAAGAGGGAGGCTGTAGTAGTAGTAGTAGTAGTAGTAGCCAGAAGAAGAAGAAGAAGAAAAAGAGGAAGAACAAGTGTCCGCCCCCGTAGTTACGCGGTGAGCGCAGGGGATTGCTAAGGAAAAGGGGCACGGATTCCGGCCGAGTCGAACATTTTCTCCTGTCCTTGCATTCGTATAATTGACATTACGCTGTTCAGATAGCTAAATGGGTACGGCCTGAAACCCAATAAATTGAGAAAAAACAGCAAGGGAAAGGATTGGAGGGCAGTAAAACGGAAAAGGGATGGATGCATATGAAACAAGATTCAGATTGGAATGCTCTGAGCAACAGTTTCGTAAAAAACGCACTAGAAGGCATTCGGCGCCATACCTCATGGGCGCAGCATGACCGAAGTGACAAGGCGGCGTACGGCTTGTTTCAGGTCGCTAACAACCTTCGCCCGGAACACATGACAGAGAGCGCTGGCGCTGGGGTTTATTTCTAGCGTCTGCTTATCACGTCTGCATTCGTGTACGAAAGCAGACGACGTACTGAACTCAGGGCTGTCTGCTAACGCAATTAGAATAGGCTGGCGGCGCGGGAAACTAGTCAGTGCCGTTCGAGTACCTTCGATTTTCTTCAGAATCCACACGAGTGTCGCCAGGGAGCTGGGTGTACCTTTGCGCCGGGTGGTTGTAATTAAAGTGCAACAACCCACAGTGATCCAGTGTGGGCTGTAATTATCATATGGCCACAAACTCGGTAGATGCGGAACCGATTTACTCTGTAAGAATATTAGTTCCAGATTTGGCCACCAGGTGAAAAATCTGGCGCTGTGAATCCAAAGAAGACGTATAGAAATGTTTCCATACATAACGTACGAGGGACGCGTCGTAGGCAGAAAATGTAAAGCAAGTGAGAAAGGCGTACGTAATGTTGATTTTATTATTAACCGCCGCTTACACAATTTGTTCGATACGAGCACCGGAGACGTCATCGAGATGCTGTACACGGCCAAATCTACAACAGGTGACCGAAACTGGAACTAATTTTTTTCCATCGCAAATCGGTTCCTCTGCCATACGATAATTTCGCCGGCCGTTGTGGCCGAGCGGTTCTAGGTGCTTCAGTCCGGAACCGCGCTGCTGCTACGGTCGCAGGTTCGAATCCTGCCTCGGGCATGGATGTGTGTGTTGTCCTTAGTTAGGTTTAAGTAGTTCTAAGTCTAGGGGACTGATGACCTCAAATGTTAAGTCCCATAGTGCTCAGAGCCATTTGAACCATTTGAATGATAATTTCAGCCCACACTGGACCTCAGAGAGTAGCTGCCCTTTATATACAACTATTGGGTACGTAGAAACTTGTTTCTGCCTTCCTGTGACTAGAAACCGTGTTTCAGGATGAATAGTAATTACTTTAGGAGGTGATCATGAAAACTAATTCGAATAAAACATTGCACATAATATCTGTTCAACTTTTATTCACCAGTAAAATTTTTGTTTACCAATAAAAGTTCGATCGATATTATGCGCGCCGGCTGGAGTGGCCGTGCGGTTCTAGGCGCTACAGTCTGGAACCGAGCGACCGCTACAGTCGCAGGTTCGAATGCTGCCTCGGGCATGGATGTGTGTGATGTTCTTAGGTTAGTTAGGTTTAATTAGTTCTCAGTTCTAGGCGACTGATGACCTCAGAAGTTAAGTCGCATAGTGCTCAGAGCCATTTGAACCATTTTTTTGATATTATGAGAAACGTTTAACTGGAATTAGTTTATATAATCACCCCCTAAAATAATTACTGTTCATCCTGAAACACGGTTTGTATAAGGAATATTGGTTTAACGTCCCGTTGACATCGAGGTCATTAGAGAACGGGCTCTTATTAGTTGCGGAGACACACCTGGTTGCAGAGGTGTTGGTACATCAGCTGCTGTTTGGTTTATTTATCGAGTGTCATTTTTGTTTTGAAGTTCAGATTGTGAATTTTTGCTTGATTTTAAATAGCGGAATTTTTTCAGCTGTCATTGTGATTTGTTGGCTAATTCTATTGTATCACATAATCGTACCGCAGGTATGAACAAATGCTGGGTATGCCGATATGGCATCTGTAAATGGTTTTGTAATGGAAAAGCTGCTGCTGCTTTTAGAGATGATTCGTGTTTTCATAGAATCGCGTGTGTCTGCTGCAATGCTCAGTAGTCTTATTTAGTATAATTGATGTACAAGAGATTAAGTCCTTCAGGGAGCACACGCAGAGTTTCCACAGGTCTCTGTGCTCTAAGTACAATAACATGGCGTACATTACGCAAGCATGGCCTCTAGTCCCACCATTTACAGCGGACTGAACCCTTCCCGAAGGTGATCAAGGTAGACGAGTGGAATTTTATCGTTGGTTGGTTGCAAATCGCCGAGTAATTCCATTAGTACTGTTTCGTGACTTAGCATCTTTCACTCTTTACGGTATCTTAAATACTCGTAACTGATAACTGTGGACCAACGAAACCCAAATGCCTTTGTGCAGAAACACATACAGCCACCCTTCACTCAAATGTGTGGTGTGATATGATGAACGACCAGTTGATTGAGCCTGTTGCGTTACCACATTATATTACAAGTACATGTTGTACAGACTTTCTTGAAGGCGAGCTTCCATCATTATTATAAATAGGTTCTTTGACTACAACAGCGGTATGTTCTTCTAACACCGCGGAGCCCCAGCACGTTGAAGTGATCGGGTGGCTGATGGACCATCTAAACCTAACATTTCTACGAAGATGCATCAGTAGAATTGGTCACGTTTCTTGGCCACGAAGGTCCACGGACCTTACCACTTCCGATTTTTATCTCTGAGAATGACAGGAAGGCGAAATACACAAAGCGAAAGTGAACACAGCAGGTTTGTTGATCGTTCGTACGATGAATAGCGCTTCCCACTTAAAAGAACGCCAAGATGACCTCAGAAGAGAATTCGAAAGTGCATTAGAGCCGCAGAAGAAATTTATGTAAATCAGCTCTGAACTTAATCATTTGCCTTTGCTTAAAACCTTCTGTGTGATTTTGTTCGGGTTACATTGTAATCGTGGCATCTCTGAAATCGATAAAAATTCGATACATACTTGTTATACGGAACGTTTTATTCTAGTTAGTCTGTCCTAACGCCTGCTAATATATCTGTTATTCCTCGTGAAACATCCTGAGACGCTCTCGTGATGCCAAATGAGCTCTCGTAACAGCAGTGTCAAGATAATATGTTGCTTAATAGTTCCTAGTCAGTTAATTCTGTTCCTTTAATCCTTTGTACGATAAATCTTAATGACGTGGAATGAATCATTTTACATTCACATAACAAATTAATTTGCAAATACGGCTACATGATAACCATTTGCAAAAGTATTCTTTTAATTTCTTTTTTTCTGTTTTAATTATATAGATGTGAGTTAGTAACTCCTACCTCCCACCGTTTACAAGACTCAATAATGGAAATTCTTCTCCAGAATAGAAGGAGTTGTCAAGGGAAACTTTTTCAGTTTGTTTTCATATTTTACTTTGCTGTCTGATAGACGTTTTGTAGCACTGGATGAGGGACTAAAAATTTTGTTGCAACACTGTGCATCCTGCTTTTTGAGCTAAGGACAACCTTAATGTGGAATAATGAATGTCATTTTTTTTTCTGGTATAGGGATTATGTACAGTGTTATTACTTTTAAGCTGCAATGGATTGTTTAGAACTAACTTTTTACAGTTTGTTTCCGAATAATGAAGACTTTCTTTCTTCTAGACGATCTACTCCCGAACATTATTCCATACAGCATTCCTGGATGAAAATATGCAAAATACGTCCAGTTAATGACCTTCTGAAGGAGGATAGAACAGCAATCAGTCACAATCTCGTAGGTTTCTTTTAATATACTTGTATATCCAAATTTCAGCTACAAACAGCCATCTTCAATGCTAAAATACTAAGAAATTTCATAATCAGATTTGATTTACGACTGTCAATCATTAGCCGGCCGATGTGACCGAGAGGTTCTAGGCGCTTCAGTCTGGAACCGCGCGACCGCTACGGTCGTAGGTTCGAATCCTGCCTCGGGCATGGATGTGTGTGATGTCCTTAGGTTAGTTAGGTTTAAGTGGTTCCAAGTTCTGGGGGACTGATGACCTCAGATGTTAAGTCCCATAGTGCTCAGAACCATTTTTTTTTGTCAATCATTAAATTAAATCCAAGTTATCCGATACCAGCCATCCATTCTAGTCAACTTACCATTTGGGTTATAGTCCAACAAACTTGCAGCTGTTCATGACACCATATTACTTTTGTAGAAACTGAGGTGGTTGTTTATTAATGTACTGCAACCTCAGTTTCCCGCCACTTAGTGTCAGTAACGCCCTCTACAATACGAAAATAACTAATCATATTTCATTCCAATATAGTAGTTCAAACTCATTTTTCTAATGAGTAAAATCAGCAAGTATATTTGCATATCACTTTTAAATACATCGGGAAATACCGACTTCTAATGTGTTTGTTGAAACATTACCGATGAAGCGATCCACTAAATCTTATGCAGCAGAGGAATAATAGGTCCTTACAACTGTCCTATACAGAACTGTTGCCTCACATTAGAAATTAAAATTAAAATTTTCGTTCAAGATCGTCTTGATTAAATAGAATGTTACTACTTTTTATTCACCAGTCTTCTGACTGGTTTGATGTGCCTCGCCACGAATTTCTCTCCTGTGCCAACCTCTTCAATCTCGGAGTAGCACCTCGGTTATTTGCTAGATGTATTCCAGTCTCTGTCTTCCTGTATAATTTTTACCCTCTAGAGCTCCCTCTAGTATCATGGAAGTTATTCCCTGATGTCTTATGTCCTACCATCCTGCCTATTCTTCTTGTCAGTGTTTTCCATATGTTACTTTCCTCGATGATTCTGCGGAAAACCTTATCATTCCTTATCTTACATCCAATTTTTAATTCGTCAATAGCTAGAAATTCGTGTAGTCGATCGTATCATAGTGGTTAATTGATCTACTAAATAATTATGAAGATCGTATCTGTTCCTTCTGACAGATATCATTGGTGATCCTGCAGCTTTCGAAGAATGGAATTGCAATGAATTTAGGCCTTTGGCTGCTTACAGACGTTGATAAATATCAACGGGGACAGTTGAAAATGTGTGCCCCGACCGGGACTCGAACCCAGAATCTCGTGCTTACGTAGCAGACGCTCTATCCGACTGAGCCACCGAGGAGACAGAGGATAGTGCGACTGCAGGAATTTATCTCTGGCGCGCTCCCCGTGAGACCCACATCCCCAACTTACTGTCCATACACTACATTTTAGGGCCCCTGCCCACTATATTCATTACTCGCGGCAGTCAACTACCGATTCTCGTAAGAGTTTGATCGATGTCAGTACACCCGCACTGAAGAAGATAATTGGCCCGCAAGCCTAATGATTTTCTGGAATTTCCTGAGTAATGCGGTGTACAATTTCTTAAATTTGGTTCACTAGAAGTATGTATAACTTAATTTAAATAGTTTCATAGGACTTTTTAGGATTGCTCAGATAAAAATTAATATCTCAACAACCATAAGGTCTAGAAGGCCGCGGTATTATGTAAATTCTAGTGAAAACCTTGTTGCATACGCTGGTAGGCGATGTAAGTTGGTAGGTGGCATAGTTATGATTCTTGTTTACGGTGTGCATGCTGCGATATTATTACTATGAGGGAGGAAGCAGAGCTATTGAAAACACCACTGTCAGGTGGCAAGACTATTAGGAGTCATCTGCTAGACAATAACATCAGTCAACTATCAGAATGCAACGGTCAACCCAGAAGAAGCAACGAAAATAACCTAGATGGTATGAAAGAGACTGTGTAGGAAACCACTTTCCATATAATATCAACGGATGACAAGCCGAATCACATCCTTTTTTCAGGCGAGTGGTGTAAATATAAAAAGCTTAATCACCTGGACTTTAGTTGAGTTTACCCACAAGAACTCTTTTCCTGATGCTACTACAGTTTACAGAGATTCACTAAATCCAGATCTATTACAGAAACGGCTGACAGGGAAAATGTGAATGAGTCATTCAACAATTCAGTTTGGAGAAGAGTATCTAAAAATGTATTTGTGAGGTTTCGTGTGTATGATGGTGTCGCCGTATTTGATGATGGTAATACTGTTAGATGAAAGTCTTGGAGCTGGTTGGAATGCACGAGCCGTACTGGAGGAACCGGACAAAGAGAGAGTCGACAAAGCTGAGCTACAAGCCCAAAGGAAAGTGTCCAAGGAGGCAGAATCGTTGAAGAGGAGAAAGAGGATACATTCATACAATGTGTAAGGTGATTGAGACCATAGTGCTGCTGCGTTTTGACTGTTGTAGCTACTAAAATATGAGTTTTAATTAAAATTAATCTGTAACTGCAGTTTCTAAAAAACGAAATTTTCTCAGACAAATGAATCTTTTTATCAGCAACAATAGAAGATAGACTCTTGACTTCTTTGCAGTTAAACGGCCGAGATCGCCTGTGAATTTCCAACAAAATGCACAAAAAATTTAGGAAAAAAGTTACACAAAAGATGTAACAGAAAAAACTCTACCCTTTTAACTCCTTTTAACCAAACTTGAGGAGTAAGTACCGGGTGATCAAAAAGTCAATATAAATTTGAAAACTTAATGAACCACGGAATATTGTAGATAGAGAGGCAAAAATTGACACACATGCTTGGAATGACATGGGGTTTTATTAGGACGGCGTTCCACTCCCTATTGTTAGATGCGTGAAAGATCTCTTGTGCGCGTCGTTTGGTGATGGTCCCCAGACCTCAGTCCGTGCGATTATTGGCTTTGGGGTCACCTGAAGTCGCAAGTGTATCGTGATCGACCGACATCTCTAGGGATGCTGAAAGACAAGATCCGACGCCAATGCCTCACCATAACTCCGGACATGTTTTACTGTGCTGTTCACAACATTATTCCTCGACTACAGCTATTGTTGAGGAATGATGGTGGACATATTGAGCATTTCCTGTAAAGAATATCATCTTTGCTTTGTCTTACTTTGTTATGCTAATTATTGCTATTCTGATCAGATGAAGCGCCATCTGTCGGACATTTTTTGAACTTTTGCATTTTTTTGGTTCTAATAAAACCCCGTGTCATTCCAAGCTTGTGTGTCAATTTGTACCTCTCTATCTACATTATTCCGTGATTTATGCAGTATGAAGCATGTATAACTAACCTGCAAAAGCTTATAGAGACCGAAACTGTATCCTGAAGACCAGGGCAGTGCCGATCACGTGCGACATCAGAAAGAGAGGGCCGTTATTTGGTAAGGGCATGACGGTACCGCCTTCGTAGCAACTGGCATCTGACCTCGCAGCATCCACTGGACGTGTTGTATTGAGGCAAACGGTGCAGAGAGGGCTTCGACAGATTGGCTTTCATTCTCGGAGACCTGCTGTATGTGTGCCTCCGAAGCTTCTTCACAGAAGGGAACGTCTAGAATGGAGTCTTCAACATGCCACCTGGACGTTCGAAGAGTGGGCCAACGTTCTTTTCACAGATGAGTCCCGATTTAGTCTGGAGAGTGGTTCTGGACGCCTTTGCATCTAAAGCCGGTGTGGAACACGATTTCGAGACCCGAACAATTTGGAAAGAGACCGATATATAAGAGAATCGCTAATGGTGTGGGCAGGATTATGTTGACCACTCGAACACCTCTTCATGAAATTGTACGGGTGAATCGGAAAGGTTTAACTGCTGAGAGGTACCTTGACGAGGTTTTGCGACCTCATCTACCATTGTTGCGCCAGCCGTTGTGGCCGAGCCATTCTAGGCGCTACAGTGTGGAACCGCGCGACCATTTTTCACCATTGTTGCGAGGTGCTGTGCACCCAGACTTCGTACTGATGGACGATAATACTCGACCTGACAGAGCACGAGCGGTTGATGTACGCGTGGTGTGGCCTGTTCCCTCTCCCGATTTTAGCAGCAAAGAGCATGTCTGGCATGTACTAGGGAGACAGGTTACATCACGTCAGCATCCACCAACCATTCTCAAGACCTTCCAGCAGATCAGAGTGGGTATTGTTGCCTCGCCATAACACTGATGAAGTTATTCACTTCATGCTCCGTCGTTGCCAGGCCTCTATTGCTGCCAGGGATAGTCACACACCATAGTGAGCACATTAACCAGTTACACAAAGTGTGTGCGAATGTGTTAAGTTGGAAAAAAACGAATAATATTTCCGTCTACTGTTCTGCATGTTGCACTTGTTTACATTCTGTATTCTTTACATTGTTTCTACTTTGCTATCACCTGTTTTTTACTGTTTTGTGGAAAAATAAACGCAACCCTTGGGAAATTTCCGTTTGTTGTTTTAATTTTGGATACCAGTGTAGTTATTTCGCATTGGCGCGATGGGCCATTCATCCGCCCCGTAAGTCACCGCGGCAAAATTTGCTGAATATAAATTAGTGCAATGAGCTAAGTCCCTCTGCTAAAAGAGACGCACCTCCTCTAAACAGAAGGAGGAGCAGCAGCTGTCAAAAAGAAGTACCTGGCGCGGTGCTTGCTTGAAGTAGCTGAAGCCACTTGCAACGGGCGGACTACAAAATGTTTGCCCTGGGGCAGAAGTTGGGCAGCCGCGCACCGCCCCACGCCACGAGACGAAAGGAAAGGAGAGCGTCGCCGGTGCTGGAGGCCCCTGGGGCCGCAGCTGCTGCAGCAGAATGTTGGTGGGGGGGGGGGGGGGAGGAGGGGGAGGACAGGGTAACGGGGAACCGCCAGGCTGACGCTGAGGAGGTGAGGTGAGGTGGCCATTAAGCGCGAGGCTGGGGCTGCATCAGCCTAATGACCAGATCCATCTCGCCTTCACCGGCTGGTTAACCTAATGGGCTTATGACAGCAAAGTGCACGCGTGCTCTCCCACCGACCCGGCTCTGCATCTGAATAGCCGTCTGAGGAGGAGGAGGAGGAGGAGCAGGTCCCTCTGCTATTGACACACACACACAAACACACACACACACATGGAGCGCAATACACGAGCACCGGGCATATCGTTTCCCGTCTCTCATGATGAGCTCAAAAGTAATATCTAATAGCAGTGTGTTCAGAATGAAATTTTCACTCTGCAGCGGAGTGTGTTCTGATATGAAACTTTGCTGGCAGATTAACACCGTGTGCCGGACCGAGACTCGAACTCGGGACCTTGCCTTTCGCGGGCAAGTACTCTACCAACTGAGCTACCTAAGCACCACTCCCGCCCCGTCCTCACAGCCTGCAAAAGTTTGGAAGGTAGGAGACGAGGTACTGGCAGAAGTGAAGCTGTGAGGACGGCGTACTTGGGTAGCTCAGTTGCTAGAGCGCTTGCCCGCGAAAGGCAAGGTCCCGAGTTCGAGTCTCGGTCCGGCACACAGTTTTAATCTGCCAGGAAAGTTTCAAGAAGTGTCTTGTTTATCGGTGCCACGAACTGATTTTTACCTTACGGAGCAAAAGACGGTCCAATGTAGCAAAGAATTTAAAAAATAAAAGGTCTTTCTAAGCCAGGTGTTGCAACAGCATTCTACTATTTCGTAGCATCACATAGAACTGATATAATCATTGAGGGAGATTGACGAAATGTAATACCAAAGCAGAATATTAAACACAGAACACTCACGAGTCGGAGAACATGGAGAAACGTTTTACTGTTTTCATTTGGTGTTACTGCAAAAGTGCCGCCAACTACACTGTTGCCGGCCGCAGTGGCCGAGCGGTTCTACGCGCTTCAGTGCGGAACCGCGCGACTGCTACGGTCGTAGCTTCGAATCCTGCCTCGGGCATGGATGTGTGTGATGTCCTTACGTTAGTTAGATTTACGTAGTTCTAAGTTCTAGGGGACTGATGACCTCAGATGTTAAGTCCCATAGTGCTCAGAGCCATTTGAACCATTTTTTTAACTACACTGGTGTCCAAAATTAAAACAACAAACGGAAATTTTCCAAGGTTTCATTTATTTTGATATAAAACAGCGTAAACAGGTGATAGTACAGTAGAAACAATGTAAAAGACACAGATCATAAACAACTGCAACATGTACAGCGATAGACAAAAATGTTCTTCGAGTTTTCTAACTTGAAATGAAATGATCCTGTGACACTGTTAGCCGGGAGACCCCATCTGGGGAAGTTGGGCCGCCGAGTGCAAGTCTCATATCAGTCGACGCCTCATTGAGTGGCTTGCGTGCCGGTGATGAGTATGAAATGATGATATGAAATGATGATGAGGATAACACAAGACCCAGTCCACAAGCAGAGAAAATCTCCAACCCTGCCTGGAATCGAATCAGGGTCCCCTGCATGGGATGTAAGCACGTTACCACTCAGCTAAGCAAGCGGACTTTTTTAACTTCATGGATTTGCACAGCTGACTAATGTTCTCAGTGTGAGGAGTAAACAGCTCTGGCAGCAATACAGGCCTGCCGATGACAGGACATGCTATGAATGATGTCACCAATCTGATGTTGAGGCAATAACGCCCTTTCTTCCTGACGATCTGCTCGCAAGTCTTGGAGAGTGGTTGGTGGATGCTGATGTCATGCAACCCGTCTCGCTGGTGCATCCCAGACATGCTCTATCGGATTCAAATCTGGAAAGCGAGAAGGCCACGTCATGCGTGCAGTATTTTCTGTTCCCAATAAAACACCAATCACCCGTGCTCAAGGCCACTCTATTTCCGTACACCGTTTGCCTCGGTACAACAAGTCCAGTGGATGCTGCGATATCAGATGCCAGTTCTCATGCAGTACTTAGGCTGTACCGTCGTGCCCTTACAGCCAAAAGACGGTCCCCTCTTTCTGGTGTCACAGGTGGTTCAAATGGCTCTAAGCAGTACGGGACTTAACATCTAAGGTCATCTGTCCCCTAGACTTAGGACTACTTAAACCTAACTAACCTAAGGACATCACACACATCCAATTCCGAGGCAGGATTCGAACCTGTGACCGTAGCAGCAGCGTGATTCCGGACTGAAGCGCCTAGAACCGCTTGACCACAGCGGCCGGCTGTTACAGGTGCTCAGCTCTGCCCCGCTCTTCGGAATACGAGGTGCGGCTAGAAAAAAACCGGACTGATGCTAGAAAAAACATTTATTTACAATTATTTACAATTTCATGTTATCTCCATCAATGTACTCTCCTCCTCGGTCTCTACACCGCTCCATACGAATTTTCCACTGTTCATAGCAATGCTGCAGATCATTTTCGATAAGTCCATACATTACTTCCGTCGCTTTTTCTTTTACTGCTTCAACAGTCTCAAATCTAGTTCCTTTCAAAGCTGACTTGACTTTAGGGAAAAGAAAAAAGTCACAGGGGGCCAAATCAGGTGAGTAGGGTTGATGATCTAAGATGGGAATGTTGTGTTTTGCCAAAAACGTCTTCACTGACAACGCACTGTGAGCTGGGGCATTGTCTTGGTGAAGGATCCATGACTTTTTTCTCCACAAATCGTTCCGTTTTCTCCGTACTCGCTCACGTAGGGTAGCCAGGGCGCTAATGTAGTAATGCTGATTCACTGTTTGTCCCTCTGGTACCCAATCAATGTGCACAATCCCTTTGATGTCAAAAAAAAAAAAACAATCATCATTGCCTTGAATTTCGATTTTGACATTCGTGCTTTTTTTTTGTCGTGGAGAACCAGGAGTTTTCCAATGCATCGATTGGCGTTTAGTTTCGGGATCGTAAGTAAAAAACCACGATTCATCGCAAGTAATAACATTTTGTAAGAAGGTGGGATCACTTTCAATGTTTTCCAGGATGTCAGAACAAATCATTTTTCGGCGTTCCTTCTGTTCAATTGTGAGACACTTTGGAACCATTTTTGAACACACTTTGTTCATGTTGAAACTTTCATGAAAAATCTGCCTAACACTTTCCTTGTCAACTCCTGTTAACTCAGACACTGCTCTGATTGTTAAACGGCGATCTTGTCGAACAAGTTTACCGATTTTTTCCATGTTTGCATCAGTTTTTGCTGACAATGGTCTGCCAGTGCGAGTGTCATCACTGGTGTCTTCGCGGCCATCTTTAAATCGTTTAAACCACTCAAACACTTGTGTTCGCGATAAACAATCATCGCCGTACACTTGTAATATTACAAACGTTTCACTTGCAGATTTTCCTAGTTTGAAACAAAATTTGATGTTAACACGCTGTTCTTTCTGTACACTCAACATTTTCCGACGCACAGACAAAACGTCAACTACTTAAAACAGACGCCACGGGCAGACTGAGTGCAGGAGGCAGATGAAACTCGAGCAGTAGGCGGAGCGAGAGTCACGTGACAGGCCACGCGATTTTCAGCCTTATTGCATTCGTTTTATTGTTTCACCAGTACTAGTCCGGTTTTTTTCTAGCCACACCTCGTACAGTGCCAGTCTCTATAAACTGTCGCCACATCCCAGAAACAACAGGAAGATTCACATGAAGCCATTGGGTCACTCCAGTTTGCGACTGTCTCGCTTCCGTTCTCCCTAAGATCGTCCACCGCAGAGTGTCCGCTTGGCATCTTCTCTGTGCCATAGTGCACCGTCTGTGACTGTGTACACAGCGACTGTGATGTGGGACTACGCGGCAGACAGTACCCCGTTTGATAGGGGCCCTGACGTCATCGTTGGCGTGATTGTCCGTTGACGGGAATGCCATCTTCCGCGCAGCAAACGATCGTACAGCCATCAGCTGACAGTGTGTATGATTATAGCGTGAACTAGACACAAGATGGGGAAATAGCGTTTATTGTTTTAATTTTGGACATCAGAGTAGTATCAAAACGCGCTGCGAATCTGCTCAATCTCCACAATCTCAAGGAATCTGTAATAATACATGGTCCAGTCACATTAATGTGACGAGTGTCTATGTTCGACGTCAACAGCCAATAACCACTCATAGACAGCCTGTGGCAGCACCAGCAGTAGAGGGTATATCGTGTTGGGGGGGGGGGGGGGGGGACGTAATGCGAAAACGGAGCGATTTGTCTGACGTTCAAAAGGACATGACCACTGACTTTCACGTCAAGGGTGGAAGCATTTCAGAAACAGCCGAGTTTGTAAACTGTTCGTGTGCCGTCATGGTTAAAGTATACCTTGCATGGCAAAATGGTCCTACCAAAAACTGGCGCCGAGGCTATTGTGGTGCAACACAGTCCATAGACGACAGGGATGAATGACAGTTACAGAGATGTATACTAGCGAACAGATTTGCAGCTGTTGAACAACTGACAGCTCGTATCAACCAAAGGATCAGGAACAGTATCTCCTCAACGAGCGTCCATCGAACGTTGCTGCGTATGGGTCTCCGCAGCAGGCGCCTGGTCCATGCATCCATGTTGGCTTCTGTCCATCGGCAACTAATGCTGGAATTTGCGCGCCAATGCCGCAACTAGACGTCCAATGAATAGTGACGGGTGGTCTTTACAGATAAATACAGTTTATCCTCCACTGACGTGAGACATCTGAAAGCAAACATCCTGCAACAATCGCTAGTAAGTTCCAAGCCGGAGGACGGAGCGAAATCGTCCGGGGAATGTGTTCATGGAATTGTCTGGGTGATCTCGTCACTCTAGAAAGCGCCATGGATCAACATAAGTATGCAACTATCTTTGGGAACGATATCCACTTTGATTTTACTCGGCACGCTGGCGTCTACTAGCAGGATAATGCAACGTGTCACACACTACGCAATGTACGTGTGTGGTTCCAAGTGCGCCAGAATGAGTTTACAGTACTCCACCGGCCACCTGGCACTCTGGATTTAAACCCAGTCGAGAATCTGTGGGAACTCCTCGATAGGGCTGTACATGCCATGGATCCTCAACGGAGAAACCTGTAACAACTGGCTACGGAACTGCAGTCGGCATGACTACACATCGTTGTCGGTAACTTCTAGGAGCTTACTGACTTCCTGCCTGCAAGTCTCGCAGAGGTTCTCGCTGAAAAATGTGGTGATTCCGGATGTTGACAGGTGGGCACTGGACAGTGTAGTATAGCACCTGCGAGCTGAAATCCCAAAGATGTTCGGGATCACATGCGGTTCCTCTTCGTCAAAATGTATTTTCTCAAACTCGTATAGGGGTTGAACACGCCCTAAATTAGACACTTGCGACCCCTTGGTTAAATCGTCTGGCTGATGGCAAGTTTCCGAAATTGTATGAAACACCCAAAGTTAATATAACATATAATAACAGTAATAATAATATTGGGAACTAAATTAAAGAATAATGTTTATTCAGAAAGAAAACTAATAGTGAAAGTCATCGTGTTTAGATTTATTGTTACACTCGAGCGCATATCCATTTGACACAGTTCGATCATTCACAATCTCAACGCGAAGTACAAGTTCAATACTCCACGCTCCTATCAACATGAAAAGTTTCATGAGTTCACACCAGGCGCGTGGCTGCTCGCCGCTCAGAGACTTAACTTCCCTCGATACCACACAACGCGAAATTTTCTAAATCGTTTCACTTCCTAGCTGCCTAAAGACCGACTGCCCGCTTTCGCGTCTCAATCCGAACTCTACCTTTAGCAGTCTAGATCAGAACTGTCCACTTTGTTGTCTCCACCCGAAATGTCCGTTTTCGCGTCTCCACCTGAACTGCCCCCTCTGGTGTCTCGAACAGAACTGCCCTCTGCCCGTCCCCGGCCGCGTTTCCCGCGCGCCGTACATCCTCGCTCAAGTGACTGGTGCAGTTGCCTTTCCTGAAGCCGTCCATCTCGTTTGCTACTGCTTATTCTACATTATTTTACATTTTAACATATTTAAATAATCAAAATTTGGCCACTTTCACGTTCTAAATAAAGTAACAATAATATCCATTACATAATAAACGTTAAATTCTTTTACATAAAACCAATACAATTTTCTTCTTAACTTTGAATGTCACGTTCAGTAGCCTCGCACCAATGTGCTTTCTGATAAATAAATAAAAAACTAAAGTAACTATTATGTATCAAACTTTACAACAAATATTCTATTACCTAGTCATTTAATAACGTGTCATGCTGTCATCGTTCAATGTGTTTTGTGTGTAGGAAATGATGATCTGATGTTTAACTGAAAATACTGATAATTTAAATTTACTATAGCTTTTAAACAAATAAAGTTACAGAGTCGATATTTACAACATTTGTAATTGTGATGATGCGCTTCTATATAAAAACTGTCGATCGTTAAGATCGACCAAAGCGTTCAGATTTTAGCTTTCAGGTCTTTGTTACGAAACTTGTTGATTTTACTTTAGCATTAAATCCTAAACTATTATAGATATGATCAATATTTAAGTTTTATTGAGATCACCATGAAAATTTATGAAGGATGGTAGATTAAAATTACTGTAGCTTCATTCCCTGAATTACTACAGAAACAGATAGTTTTCATAAATGTTTCTCTTTATAGCCGATCTTAGGTCAGTGCTTAATATTTAAACTTGTAGGTGCCGGAACGCGCGCCCTTCTACAACTTCTCCCCTCCTCGCCGGCCACAGAGAGAGACTTGTGATAAGGCTACCAACAAGAAATCATTTTTTTAGAAAATACTGTTCTGAAATTCAGGTTTATCAACCATAATATCTTATAATCAAAACCATAACACCACAAGGTTCCAATATAAACAACAGCTGCCACCGCCTGCCGCCGTACCAGTGTCACTTTGCTCCATGGTTCTGCTTCATACCTATTGGCACAAGTCGGTAGTCTTCGTGACGATGACATCATGTTTTCAAATGCTACCAGCCGCAATGTTCGAACAGTTGATTTGTAGTTGCGCTATGAACGTGAGTTCAGTATTCTTGGGTATACTGTACGTGCGTATCACACACACACACACACACACACACACACACACAGTACCTGCTGCCCGTCACATCACATTGGCGACCCACAGTCCCGTTCACTTGTGGTGGTGCAGCGGCAAGTTATAGTTACTTTGCGATTCAACACACTTGCACTATTTCAAATCTCCGGTACTGAACTGTTAAAAAAAAGTAAAAAAAAAAAAAAAAAAGAAAGAAAATTGCCTCTGGGAGGTGCCGGAACGCGTTCCGGCCGAAATTAAGCCCTGTCTTAGGTCCGCCATATTTAACACTACTACGACTCCCTGGCCACAAACAGCTTTTACGTGGTTTCCCTATGACGTAGGTTCTCGTACGTCACACTCGCACATTACAGCACTTAGACCTCATTCAGCACAACAGACGCCTGTGAATTTCCCCATCTCGTGGCGAATCTGCGCACTTTGTGGCACATGGTGATGGACGGCAGGGTTCGTTTCACAATTCCTGAAGGTCTACTCTTTCGGCCATATACTCAAATGAGAGCGAAATGCTCGTTAACTCACCCACCTCTTGCGGTTGCACGTACATCCGTCAAGTGAAATAAACTGTTACTTAAGACGAAATGCTGCTGGCTCTCCGCACAATACTTATTCTACAATTAACCTATATTTTATAACAAGAACTATTTCCGTCTCATAACTGTTTGTCGTTTTGCTCTCCTTGTTAGTGTGTGCCTCTACTGCTGACAGTCTTCAAGTAGGAAAGAAGTTAATAGAGCAAGTTTAAAAGTAAGCCTAAAAATAAGTTACAGTAAAACAAAAATAGTGTATAAATGTCGAACAGAAAAGAGCACAAATTATCAGTGAAGTTACAGAATTAGTTGAGTAGTTACTGTATTTAGGGCAGTTGAAAACATCCACTTTAGCTACAGGAAGATAAAAAAGAAGAGCGAAATTGTCGCAGAGTGGTTTTGGTAAATTATCTTAGTTAGTAAAATGAAGCCTTCAGTGTGTCTGAAACTGGAAGTGCAAACTGCAAATGTTGACATGTGTAAGTGTGATATGCTCGTTTAATGCGAAAACAGATTTAAATAAATCATAGTTGTTCAGTAAACAATAGAGAGATCGCTATTTTGAATTGCTTTGAGATGTGGAAAAAGTAATGCATACATCAGAGAACTGACTGCCGTTTGTAGGTGTAATTATGACTGTAAAGAAAAAGAAATGGAGATGGACAGACAAGCAGCAATGCGAGATGGGTGTAGATGGAATAAGGAAGTACATTACTGCAGGCCAATAGATGAGAAAGCCAATGATTTAATAAAATCCGCAAAACATGGTAATGTATACAGGGGATTTTTATCCAGTACTGGCTATCAAATGATACCATGGCGATCCACAATCGTCGAGAGATAGCAAAAATTATAGACATGTCAGATAACGCGCATTCACTGTGGCCAGAGACCATTTGATTAAAAGGAATCTGTTGGCTTCATGGATGACACGATTGTGGTCACTGGACGTGCGACATTCTGTGACAGAGCTCCGAGTACATTAACAAGAGACTAATTGGTTCGTCAAAATATAGCGCACAAAAATGGAATATTCAGTTCATACAGAAACCCGAAAACATACCGTCAATAATAATAACAATAATGATAATAATAACCACAGTATCGATACAAGGTCAGGTCACCGAAAGTATCCTGAAGGAGCAAGCAATATACAACAGCTACAGGAAGTGTTGAGATCAAGAGGAGATGGTATCACACATTATATCTGGATATAAAACCCTGTCACCAACTGAGCTTTGAAATGGCATCGTCATGTCACCAGAGTAAAGCCACCAGAAGTTGGCACATCAGCATAAGTTACTGAAACCTTTCCTCCACACTTCAGACACGATCCCCCCACTGTGGCAGGAAACATAAATTTCAAACTTTACTGGAACCGCAGTATAATAGCCGACGAAACAATCCGTTGTAATCGACCTTGCATGAAGCTGAGCGAGGCACCTTATTTATAGACATCGCTCTACCCATTACCAATAATCTGCAAACCACCTACAATGGGAAGATGGCCATACAGAGGGACTCGGCAGTGAGGTAAAAGCCATGAAGCTTGCACATAGCACCCATGTGGTAACATCGAACAACTGCGTTGTCCCAAAATTGACTGAAGAATCTACACGAGCTAAACATGCATCCATCACTCTGTTGGCAGATGGACTGAACATCTGCAGCATAGTAAGTCGATTTCTTGGAGAATATAGTTCACTTAGCGATAACTTGTTATTTAAACTATCATCATGACATGAACACCATGTAAAAATGAGTGAGCTGCTGCATTACAATAACAAAAGTACACATTTCCTTGCTGAAATCAAAGAACCTTTTGAGAAACGTACAGATGTCTCACAAGAAGGCTGTCTCTCCCTCCTACTCTTTATCCTGGTTCTGAATCAAGCTAAAAGCAAACAGGAAAAGTACATCAAAGGTCTAATAATCTGGATACAAAATCAACGTTAAATGCTCAGCAGTCTTAAATGATTTAGTAGTTATCACTAAGACTACATAAGAAATTAAATATGCTTAGAAATTTATCATGGAAAAACTAAACTAGCGAGCGACGAAGGCAGGCCTCCGGATATCTTTCCAGAAAACACATCAAACGGAAGAATTGCATCAAAGCAGCAGGAAAATTTCACTAAAAATGAAATATAGAAAGATTTTGCAGATGTCAGCCTACAGATAACTTTGGCTGGTCTAGCTGTCATCAGCGTTTGACGGCTGCGCAAACATGAAAGGTGCCATAAAACTTAAACAGAAGTCATTCTGAATTATTTGGAAACACAATAACAAAAAGTAATACCGTGCAATGCGGAATTGCGACATTACAAGGCGGTTCTTTTGCCAGAAGTCGTTTCTTCAACACAGTTGTCGGAAGGCATTCTAGTCACAGAAATTGATCGACAGGAATGAAAAATCCGTACGAAATGCGTGGCCCCGTACAAGAAAATGGTTTGGATGACGGGGAGAACATCTGACCTCTATACTTAGATAGATAATATCGATGACGCCGAACACAAGGTACCTGAAGTTCTGTTTATAGAATGGACAATAGACTCACTAGAAAATGCTCAACATTTTTAAGTTAAAGAAAGTGAAAATAAGTTGGTTAGAAAAAACTAGAGAAGATTTATAAGACATGAACATCACCAAGGAAATTATAATAAATTGTCTAGCCTTTGAAACACTCGTAACGTAGCACAGATTCAAGGAAAAGACTTGAAAGAAGACAAGAAACGGCCAAAATAACGAAAAAATAATCAGTAAATTTATAAAGTGATTTTAGAATGTTAAGATGGCAAAAACCGTCAAGAAAACTACCAGGGTTAACCGCGTTCCTGAAGTGGGCAAAACAAAGAAAGATCTAACAAGTTTTTCAAGTTGCTTCTGCCATCACCTCGAATGGCAAAGTCAACGATCCACACTTCCATTTTCTCCACAACCGTGATTTCCGCTGTATTGTGTTCCGGCATTCGACCTGACTGAAGTCGGAAGTCCCACAGTAATTTGTGTGTATTCGTTTTCAACAACTTTTTCTTGCTCTTAGGTCGACTTCCGATTTCTCGATTCTGGCATGAATAGCATTAGTTGTGGCGGCTTGCTCCTGTGCATCAAAAATCAGTCCCGGAGCCGAAACTCGACTATCTTTCACATAGTCTGCCAACGCACGCTTCTCTTGTTCCACTGCCTGTCTCACTTGCAACAGTCCTCTACTGTGCCGGCCGCTGTGACCGAGCGGTTCTAGGTGCTTCAGTCGGGAACCTCGCTGCTGCTACGGTCGCAGGTTCGAATCCTACCTCGGGCATGGATGTGTGTGATGTCCTTGGGCTAGTTAGGTTTAAGTAGTTCTAAGTCTATGGGACTGATGACCTCAGATGTTAAGTCTCGTAGTGCTTAAAGCCATTTGAACCAATTTGAACCTCTATTGCCTGCTTTTCTGCGCAAGTACAATCCGTTGACGTCACGTGAAGCTAGTGCGCATGATGAATTATCATCAGCTTTCTGTCCGTCCCTGGTAGCTGAGCGGTAAGCGCGACTGAACGTCAATCCTAAGGGTTCGGGCTCGATTCCCGGATGGGTCGGAGATTTTCTCCGCTCAGGCACTGGGTGATGTGTGTCTTAATCATCCCCATCGACACGCTAGTCGCCGAAGTGGCGTCACATCGAAAGACTTGCACCCGGCGAACGGTCTACCCGACAGGAGATCCTAGTCACACGGCATTTACATTTTTATGAGCTTTCTAGCTTTCCTCTTCAGATTATCCGGCTTGACGTGTGTCCAGTCATATTGTGTGCAGTGTATCATATGATGTGTGTGGCCCAGTTAACGAGAACCTTGATGGTACTCCCGTCATTCAGTTTGTATTTCAAAATTTTTCTAGCCCTTTGGGTGTACTCTTTGCTGATCACACTTCTTACACGCCCATGTTTGATTTTCAACTGCAAGATGCCGTCACTTTCTGAGATTTCGCGCTGCTTTCATGCCAGCGTGGTGCACACTTGTCTAAGCCCAATTCCATGCTGTGTGTTGCTTGAAATACACTGTTATTTTGGCACTTACTTTGAGTGTAGTAGGTGTGAAACCTAAATTTATTTCCCCCAAAGAAATGAATTTTCTCTTTTCACTAGCTTGAATACTTATCACATTTCAAGAACCGAAATTAATGCAACTATCATGTCTGGCTTAGTCATCATATGAAAAAATCTTATTAGTTTTAAAAGTGGATAAGTTAACCCCATTTACTCCTTGTTGACATCTGTTTTTAATGCCTCTGTGCTGATCTTAGGCAAAATTTTCTGTCTAAAGTTCCATCTCCAGTTTGAAAAGCAATGTCAGTAACTAAAAAAAGGGCGATCAAAAAGTTTTCGTTCGAAAGCCGTACACTCGAGGATCGGTATGCCAATCAGGCAATATCGCCGTGAGCACTGAGGCAATCAGCCCAACGACTCACGAGGTTGAAAATACCCGTTTGGTGAAACACCTTGTCCGTAACTGCCTGCTGCCCGTCTTCGTACGTCAGGAATCATTGACCATTTAAGACCGTTTCTAAGGGATCCGAGGCGTGGTAATCGCGTGGGGAGAGATAAGGACTATAGGAAGGGCGCTCGAGGATCTCCCACTGCAGTTGGAGTAACTTCTGCGGTACGCCATTTTCGATATGGTGATGTGCGCTATCATGAAGCAGCAGTATTTCTTACATGTAGTCTTCACGAGTTGCAAGCCGAGTAGCGTCGTCGTCTCGTAACAACGTTTCGATGGAATGCGTCTCCATAATCTTCACCTGAAGACGCTACTCGGTTGACAACCCGTGAAGACTTCATATATGAAATTCGCCGAGAAAGCCTGCACTCACATATAGCAGCATTTCTTGACGCACAATTCCACAAAGGTGCTTTTTGACAGACATACACATTCTTCATTCTGCGATGAATATCTACCGGTATTTGTCCTTCGACAGCCAAGAAAAGAATAACAGCACTGTGATCCTGTTTGAACGCATTTGGTAATAAAGTCGCCATAGTTCACGTTTCTGCATTTACCGCACGCACGTCAGAAAGATGCGAATGCCACACTAATCCTTGTCTACACGTCGATGCTCATATACCCGCATCGGACACGCGCAACGTCGCACAAACAATGCAGCAACGCCTTCAAACGGAAACTTGTTGCAATCCTTGTTCACTCAAGTACGAGCAGCCCTTAGCGGTTCGCCATCTTATTTACAACTATTCATGACGTCGCCTTTCCGGCTTAGATTTTTTTTTAATGTGACTTGTAAGTACTGCACCTCTTTCCAGTCAGTACAAACGTTAATTTTATTAATGTATTATATACCTAATATGTTTTAGAACAGTTAGTTTAATTCTGGAGACGAGGCTCATAGTAGCGTTGAAAGTTGGTCAATTTTGACTTAGTATTTGTGACCGAGGACTTATTTACGTTCTAATATAATGAAACTTTTTCATCAACTTCATATGAATACATGCGGTGAATTCTTCGACGTGTCCTACTTGCAAAAACGGATATTTCATTTGTAGAATCTACCGCCAGGGCAGAAACCCTTGAAACTCGTGAGTAATGGTGGCCAAGTATACGAATCTACCTTCATTTAGGAACGACGCTTTACCGTTTTTTTTTCTGTAGCTGTGAAATTTTGTCGTTCCTGAGTGAAAGACCCAGAAACACGCCAACTAATGTCTAAGGGTACTGCCAATAGAATCAGCTCCACAAATCAGCAAACGCGAATCCGAATGTGTGTTTAATTACGTTGTATTACAAACAGAATTTCGGCCCGTGTCCTGCACTTGTATGCAAAGCTTAAGCGGCTGCATTTTTTCGTGCTCAAATTAAGATCTGAGATAAAAATTACGAGACAAGGAAAGTTATTAAACTACATCAAAAACAGAAAAGTAAAGTAGTTTCACGTCTGTATTGTACAGTTAAGTACATTAGGTTGAAACTCGTTTTAACTGCTCTTACGTCACTATTATTCTAACCAGATACAATTTATTTTGTTTCCCGCTGTTTTATTACTATTTACTTCAGAAATTTATCCGGAAATTAACTACACAAAATTAGCTTTCCTCTCCGGAGAGGATATAAAAGATGGGAATATAAAATTGCCACGTAAAAGTAAAACACATCTGGACGTAAAATTTTCCCTTTATAACAACCGTTTTAATATTCTGCCCTTGCTACACCACAAAATTACGCACCGCTCTGTGCCAAATCGTACATGCCCCGAAATCGAGTTACTCATTAAAATATGGCTTTCTCTGAGGGCGCCAGGAGAGAGGGGGGGGGGGGGGGAGGGGAGCGCCGACTTAATTCCTTTGCCAGCCTAATTGGCAGCGAGCATAGGCAGTTGTTTACGGCGTAATTAATTATTCCGGCAACAGCAATTCGCCCTCGGGAATAGGGCGTAATGAATACGGGGTGTCCGCTTTGCCACGTCACTGTGCTAGCGCGACTGCATCGCGAACGGCTTTTGTTTTCCGTGCTGCAGAAGTAATAACGGTGAAATTGAAGATGCGCAGAGGAGAATCCGAGCCGACAGACAGCATCTGTGAACCACTTTGATAATCTTGATTGAATCGAAATGTGATTAGATACGAGAGGAAATTTCCCCATTTGATGTTTCAGATGTGTGTTACGGGTGTTCTTCCTAGTTGTCTATGTCTTTTACACCTGTGTCAAAAGCAGAAAATAAACGAAAGGGGAGAAAGCTTTGGGTTTTACGTACCTCGACGACGACGTCATTAGAGGCGGAACACAAGGTCGGATTGGAAAAGCATTAAGAGGAATCCTTTTCAGAGAGATGCTCTTAATTCATCTTGCGGCTGAAGCTCTCTTTTTTGTCTATGTCTCCATGGAAATGTGATTCTGCCTTCAGTAAACGCAAATTCTTCTTCTTTAAAACCCAAACTTTTCCGCTGATGTTGCGTACAGAAACATGTTTATGTGATTGTCTGACATTTGCAGTACAGCTGCTAACTTGCTTCTGTTTATGATCTGCAGTTAATAAAGATTTTTCAAGGTTATACGTATATTTACTAACGAAAATAACGAGAAGTAGTAGAAATGACAACAGCGAGAAGATTACATCGAAATTGGCAATCACGAAGTATAGGAAATAAGGAATACCGCTCCCTTGGAAGCAAACCCATGACGGACGAATCCAGGTTGTATACCAGTTAGATTTCGCAACTGCTCCATACTTAACATTCGTACACTACTACTCGTTCGACGAAAGATCCGTACCTGAACACTGTAAAGCTTTACAGTTCACACCAATACTCAAGAAAGGAAGTAGGAGTAATGTTATGAATTACAGCCTCACATCACCGAAGTTGATTCGCAGTAGGATATTGGAACGTGTACTGTGTTCAAACATTATGAATTACCTCGAAGAAAGCTGGCCGCTGGGGCCGAGCGGTTCTAGGCGCTTCAGTCCGGAACCGCACTACTGCTACGGTCGCAGGTTCGAATCCTGCCTTGGGCATGGGTGTGTGTGGTGTCCTTAGGTTAGTTAGGTTTAAGTAGTTCTAACAAGGGAACCTCCCCATCGCACCCCCCTCAGATTTAATTACAAGTTGGCACAGTGGATAGGCCTTGAAAAACTGAACACAGATCAATCGAGAAAACAGGAAGAAGTTGTGTGGAACTATGAAAAAAATAAGCAAAATATACAAACTGAGTAGTCCATGCGTGACATAGGCAGCATCAAGGACACTCGAAACGCCGAAGCGCCGTGGTCCCGTGGTTTGCGTGAGCAGATGTGAAACGAAAGCTATTTGGTTCAAGCCTCCCTCGGGTGAATTTTTTTTTTAATTTTCAGACTATTATCAAAGTTAAGGCACTCAAACATAATCAACTTCGCTCTCCAAAATTCCAGGACATGTTCTTGATTTGCTTGGACACATGCAGGATTTGACGGTCTACACACGGAAAAATTTGAAAACGTTAAAAACATATGTTTTGACAGAGCACAGGGAAAATTGTGCGACTGTGAAACTGTTGCAGTTCATGTGATAAACTCTTACGTTTTCATCACTTTTTTGGGAGTGATTATCACATCCACAAAAAAACCTAAATCGGCAAGGTAGAAGAATCTTTTTACCCATTCGCCAAGTGTACAAGTTAGGTGGGTCGTCAACATATTCCTGTCAGGTGACGCACATGCCGTCACCAGTGTCGTATAGAATATATCAGACGTGTTGTCCTGTGGAGGAATCGGTTGACCTATGACCTTGCGAGCAAATGTTTTGGGTGCCCATTGGAGAGGCACGTCCTTTCGTCTACTAATCGCACGGTTTTGCGGTGCGGTGGCAAAACACAGACACTAAACTTATTACAGTGAACAGAAACGTCAATGAACGAACGGACGGATCATAACTTTGCGAGAATAAAGAAAGTAAAATTTTCACTCGATGGAAGACTTGAACCATGGACCTCTCATTCCTGAGCTGCTCACGCTAACCACGGAACCACGGCGCTCCTGAGCTCACAGTATCCTTAATGTTGCTTATGAGACGCATGGACTACTCTGTTCGTATATTTTGCTTATTTTTTTCGTAGTTCCACACAACTTCTTCCTGTTTTCTCGATTGATCTATGTCCAGTTTTTCAAGGCCTATCCACTGTGCCAACTTATAACAAAATCTGAGGGGGGTGCGATGGGGAGGTTCCCTTGTAAGTTTAGCGGACTGATGACCTCAGATGTTAAGTCCCATAGTGCTTAGAGCCACTGAACCATTTGAAGTTTGAGGAAAACAACCTACTATGCACTGTCAGCACGGAATCAGAAAATATCGTTCTCGTGTAACACAGCTAGCTCTTTATTCTCATGCAGTTAGTGCTATCGACAGGGGATCAAAGCTGGTTCCATATTTCTAGATTTACAGAAGGCTTATATCATTGGTCACAAGTGGCTTTTAATCAAATTGCGTGTTTATAGAGTATCATCTCTGTTGTGCGACTGGATTCGTTATTTCCTGTCAGAAAGTTCACAGTTTCTTAGTAACTGACCGAAAGTCATCAAGTAAAGCAGAAGTGATATCTAGCGTTTCCCAAGGAAGTGTTTCAGGCCCTCTAATGTTTGTAATCTATATGAATTAGCGTAGCGGTAGCGTTTCTGCCAACCACGCAGGGGGCCCGGGTTCGATTCCCGGCAGGGGCTGGCTGTTTTGTGTCCATCACCATTTTTATCGTCATAGACCCGCAAGTCGCCGAAGTGGCGTCAACTAAAAAGGACTTGCAATACGGCGGCCGAACTTCCCCGCCCAACAATGCCAAGCGCTCATTTCATTTCATCTATATGAATGATGGAGGTAATATGAGCAGCGAACTTAAATTGTTTGCAGATGTTAAGGTCATCAGAATATCAAAACAAACTGCACCAATGATTTAAGGCACGACATCCGTGGCAATTGATCCTAAATGGTGGAAAGTGTGAGGTCATCCACGTAAGTACCCGTACTAAAAGGAAACATTAAATTATCTTTACACAATAGCTAGGAATTACAATTAGTATGAACTGGAATTATCTTAAAAGTAATGACATATAGAAGGCAAACCAAAGACTGCGTTTTGTTGGCAGACCAGTTAGTAGATGCAATAAGCAGCTATACTAAAGAGACTGCCTACAGTACGTTGTCCGTCCTCTTCTAAGGTACTGCTATGCTGTATGGGATCCTTACCAGACAGAACTGACGGAGGACATCGAAAAAACTCAAAGACGGGTAGCTCATTTTGTATTACCGCGAAATAGGAGAGAGAGTCTCACAGATATGATACGCGAGTTGGGGAGGCAGTCATTGAAACAGAGGCATTTTTCTTTGCAGCGAGAACTGCAGTGTTCTCCATCGAATGCGAAAATATTTTCTTGACACCCACCTACACAGGGATAAATGCTCATCATAATAACATATGAGAAATCAGAGTTCACACGGGAAGATTTAAATGTTACTTTTTTCCACGCGTCTTTCGAGAACGGAGGCGAAATAGAGTGAAAGTGGTTTGATGAACACTGTGCCAGGCACTTAAGTGTGAACTGCAGAGCAGTCATGTAGATGAAAAGCAGACTAGCACAGACAGAGGGCGGTCCTGGCCAAAAGAAGTCTATTAGTCTCAAATAAAGGCCTCAATTTGAAGAAGAAATTTCAGAGAATGTTCATTTGGAACACTGTGTTGTACGGTAGTGCACCACGTGCTGTCTGAAAGTCGGAACAGAAGAGATTCAAAAGGTCTGAGGTGTGGTAGTGGTACAGAAGAACATTGAAACTTAGGTGACTCATAAGGTGCTTCGCAGAACTGGTGAAGAAATTAACATTGGAGAACACTGGCTCTAAGAAGGGATAGTGTTGTGGCGTAACAAGACAGCTACGCCACACTGAAGTAGCCGAAAGGCACGCGTTATTTCAATGGCTAGATAGAGGTCTGGAACAGGATACTTATTAATGTTATAAAGAAAAGTATGTAGCTACTAGAACACTTAACTTTTTATACAGTATAGTCCTTTGGTATACAGCATTCTGGGTGATACAAGTGAGACTCTATCTTGAGGTACATGCAAGGTTACAAATGGCGCCTTGCTAGGTCGTAGCCATGGACTTAGCTGAAGGCTATTCTAACTGTCTGCTCGGCTAATGAGCAATGCATGCTAACTATCTGCTCGGCTAATGAGCGATGCTTCGTCCGTGTAGTCGCTAGCAATGTCGTCCGTACAACTGGGCGAGTGCTCGTCCGTATCTCGAGACCTGCCTTGTGGTGGCGCTCGGTCTGCGATCACACTGTGGCGACACGCGGATCCGACATGTACTAAAGGGATCGCGGCCGATTTAAGCTACCACCTAGCAAGTGTGGTGTCTGGCGGTGACACCACAGATAGGATAATGATAGAACTGTCATAGGACGATGATAGAACGATCGTAATTTGTAAACAAAGATGAGACACCATCTTCCTTTACAAGCATGAAAGTTTCCATGTTATGTATTTAGACAGATAAAGGAGCCTATGACTACTGGAGACACAGCCACACATTACCCCGAAGTCGTAACACAAGACACACATATCGTACTATCACATGTAAACCCACCTGATATTGGAGGTTTATATCGTCGAAACGCTTTGTCGATATAAATAAATAATAAGTTTTAGATGCAGACTTGTTATTTTATTCGACAGCAGTAAAACCTGTAAAGCCTAAGCTGAAATGTTCGCATTTAAAGATTGTATGTTGCTGTCCCTACTCAGTTTGCAGGTCTGGATCCGTTCTACAGTCACAGTTTATCTTTTTAACCCTTTAAGTAAGTTCGAACTGATGCCCTTTGATACAGAGAACGTGTGTAATCATTATTTCGATTAATGCGAGCTGTTGTTCTCATTGGAGAATCGTCGAGTGACACTAATTCAAGTATTTCAACGGCCCACATACGTACAGTCAGTCGAAGCATTTAATGAGGAATGGGCTGTTATGTAATTTCAGGCAAAGACAGACTGGAAGGTGCTACCACAATGTGTTCGGAACTTTTTTAGTGGTTGTGAACAGAGGTGACATTTCTTTCAAGGAAGACATCACCTTACTCAACACAGCAGCAGTGGCTGGTTCGCACGCATGAACACATCGCAGTTTTCATTCAGGAGACAGCTTTGAGGGCACCCATCTTGCACATCCTATGTGAAATTGGAGCACATCATGCGCAGAGTGGAGCGCTGATACTTCCGGAAGCTGGGATGCCGTCCAGCACCAGGCGACGTTTCGAAAGCCATAACAGATAGCCTCAACATCAGCAGCACTATCTGGGGCCACAACGTGTGTAAGATGGCAAGAACTATGCCCCTTACATGAAGTCATTAAAGATCACCGAACTCACGTTGAGCGAACGGTAGGACTGAACAAAAATGACTGACAAATGACTTGAATCAGCAGTTGTCTTGTGACAGCCAGAGCGAGAGCACCAGCAGCAGCGAGTACTGTTTGTATAAAGCGTTTTTGTACTTATTTGCTGCGCTTAGCTTTTAAATAGTTTTTCTGGGAAAACCTAGCGTAGTTTTCGCGTCTCGTATTTCAGTGAGTGTTTCTTGATTATCAGAGTAGCTCATCAGAAGATTATCTTGGGAATTTGTCACCGTATAGAGTAGGGTAAACATAGTCATGTGTAGGGACTGTGGTTGTTGTGAGCGGACGCAAGGAGAATTGGCCACTCTTCGGGGGCAGGTGGAGGCTTTGTCTGTTAGGCTCATCGAGCTCGAGGCGCAGGCGTCGGCTCGTAGTGGCGTTGGGGCAACTGTGGTGAGACCTATGCCTACTTCGGTGGCCTTGGAATCACATGGAACCCCTGATGTCGCTGCGTCTTCCGGCAGTGAGCATCTTACCGGTCAGCCATCACTCCAGGGTGAATGGCGGACAGTGGTGGGCTCGCGCGTGCCTGGCCGAAAGGCGAAGGTGGGATCTGGCCGCGTGGCAGCTGCCTTACCCCTTTCCAACAGGTACGGGGTGCTTCCTAGTGGTGATGACATCGTTCCCGAGCCACCACAGGATGCCTCGCCTGTTGGGCCAGTGGCCGATTCTCCGGCAAGGTCCCGACAGTCACAGAGGGCGGGCCTATTAGTTATAGGGAGCTCCAACGTTAGGCGGGTTATGGAGCCCCTCAGGAAAATAGCGGGTAGGTCGGGGAAGAATGCCAGTGTGCACTCGGTGTGCTTGCCGGGGGGTCTCGTCCGTAATGTGGAGGAGGCCCTTCCGGCAGCTATTGAACGCACTGGGTGTGACCGGCTGCAGATAGTAGCACATGTCGGAACGAATGACGCCTGCCGCTTGGGTTCTGAGGCCATCCTTGGTTCCTTCCGGCGGCTGGCTGATTTGGTGAAGACAACCAGCATCGCACGCGGAGTGCAAGCTGAGCTTAATATCTGCAGCATAGTGCCCAGAGTCGATCGCGGTCCTCTGGTTTGGAGCCGTGTGGAGGGTCTAAACCAGAGGCTCAGACGACTCTGCGACTATAATGGTTGCAAATTCATCGACCTCCGTTATTGGGTGGAGAACTGTAGGGCCCCCCTAGACAGGTCAGGCGTGCACTACACACCGGAAGCAGCTACTAGGGTAGCAGAGTACGTGTGGCGTGCACACGGGGGTTTTTTAGGTTAGAGGGACCCCCCCTTGGGCGAAACGATAAAATACCTGACGGCTTACCAGAGAGGACATTATCATCGTTGATAAAGAACGTCCGTCCTCAGAGGCCAAAAACAGGAAAAGTTAACGTAATATTGGTAAACTGCAGGAGTATCCAGGGCAAGGTTCCTGAATTAGTATCTCTTATTGAAGGAAATAGTGCGCATATAGTATTAGGAACGGAAAGTTGGTTAAACCGGAAGTGAACAGTAACGAAATCCTAGACACAGAATGGAATATATACCGCAAGGATAGGATAAACGCCAATGGTGGAGGAGTATTTATAGCAGTAAAGAATTCAATAATATCCAGTGAAGTTATTAGCGAATGCGAATGTGAAATAATCTGGGTTAAGTTAAGTATCAAAGGTGGGTCAGATATGATAGTCGGATGCTTCTATAGACCACCTGCATCAGCAACCGTAGTAGTTGAGCGCCTCAGAGAGAACCTGCAGAACGTCGTGAAGAAGTTTCGTGATCATACTATTGTAATAGGGGGAGACTTCAATCTACCAGGTATAGAATGGGATAGTCACACAATCAGAACTGGAGCCAGGGACAGAGACTCTTGTGACATTATCCTGACTGCCTTGTCCGAGAATTACTTCGAGCAGATAGTTAGAGAACCAACTCGTGAAGCTAACGTTTTAGACCTCATAGCAACAAATAGACCGGAACTTTTCGACTCCGTGAATGTAGAAGAGTGTATCAGTGATCATAAGTCAGTGGTTGCATCAATGACTACAAGTGTAATAAGAAATGCCAAGAAAGGAAGGAAAATATATTTGCTTAACAAGAGTGATAGGGCACAAATCGCAGAATATCTGAGTGACCACCATCAAACGTTCATTTCTGAGGAAGAGGATGTGGAACAAAAATGGAAAAAATTCAGAAACATCGTCCAGTACGCCTTAGATAAGTTCGTACCGACTAAGGTCCAAAGCGAGGGGAAAGATCCTCCGTGGTATAACAATCATGTACGAAAGGTACTACGGAAACAAAGAAAGCTTCATCATAGGTTTAAGAGTAGTCGAATCATAGCTGATAAGGAAAAGCTGAACGAAGCGAAAAAGAGCGTAAAGAGAGCAATGAGAGAAGCATTCAACGAATTCGAACATAAAACATTGGCAAACAATCTAAACAAGAACCCTAAAAAGTTTTGGTCATATGTAAAATCGGTAAGCGGATCTAAATCCCCTATTCAGTCACTCGTTGACCACGATGGCACCGAAACAGAGGACGACCGAAGAAAGGCAGAAATACTGAATTCAGTGTTCCGAAACCGTTTCACTGCGGAAAATCGTAACACGGTGCCTGACTTCAGCCGTCGCACGGACGCCAAAATGGAAAATATTGAAATAAACGATATCGGAATTGAAAAACAACTGCTATCACTTGGTAGCGGAAAAGCATCCGGACCAGACGAGATACCCTTAAGATTCTACAGTGATTATGCTAAAGAACTTGCCCCCTTTCTATCAGCAATTTATCGTAGATCGCTGGAAGAACGTAAAGTACCTAGCGACTGGAAGAAAGCGCAGGTCGTTCCCATTTTCAAGAAGGGTCATAAATCAGATGCGAATAATTATAGGCCTATTTCGCTTACGTCAATCTGTTGTAGAATAATGGAACATGTTTTGTGTTCTCGTATTATGACGTTCTTAGATAATACAAATCTCCTTCATCATAACCAACATGGATTCCGCAAACAGAGATCATGTGAAACTCAGCTCGCCCTATTTGCCCAAGAAATTCACAGTGCCGTAGACACTGGCGAGCAGATTGATGCCGTATTCCTGGACTTCAGGAAGGCATTTGATACGGTTCCGCACTTACGTTTAGTGAAAAAAATACGAGCTTACGGAATATCGGACCAGGTTTGTGATTGGATTCAGGATTTCCTAGAAGAAAGAACACAACATGTCATTCTTAACGGTTCAAAATCTGCAGATGTAGAGGTAATTTCGGGAGTACCGCAGGGAAGCGTGATAGGACCTTTATTGTTTACAATATACATAAATGACTTAGTTGACAACATCGGTAGCTCCGTGAGGCTATTTGCAGATGACACGGTTGTCTACAAGAAAGTAGCAACATCAGAAGACTCGTACGTACTCCAGGAGGACCTGCAGAGGATTAATGCATGGTGCGACAGCTGGCAGCTTTCCCTAAACGTAGATAAATGTAATATAATGCGCATACATAGGGGCAGAAATCCATTCCAGTACGATTATGCCATAGGTGGTAAATCATTGGAAGCGGTAACGACCGTAAAATACTTAGGAGTTACTATCCGGAGCGATCTGAAGTGGAATGATCACATAAAACAAATAGTGGGAAAAGCAGGCGCCAGGTTGAGATTCATAGGAAGAATTCTAAGAAAATGTGACTCATCGACGAAAGAAGTAGCTTACAAAACGCTTGTTCGTCCGATTCTTGAGTATTGCTCATCAGTATGGGACCCTTACCAGGTTGGATTAATAGAAGAGATAGACATGATCCAGCGAAAAGCAGCGCGATTCGTCATGGGGACATTTAGTCAGCGCGAGAGCGTTACGGAGATGCTGAACAAGCTCCAGTGGCGGACACTTCAAGAAAGGCGTTACGCAATACGGAGAGGTTTATTATCGAAATTACGAGAGAGCACATTCCGGGAAGAGATGGGCAACATATTACTACCGCCCACATATATCTCGCGTAATGATCACAACGAAAAGATCCGAGAAATTAGAGCAAATACGGAGACTTACAAGCAGTCGTTCTTCCCACGCACAATTCGTGAATGGAACAGGGAAGGGGGGATCAGATAGTGGTACAATAAGTACCCTCCGCCACACACCGTAAGGTGGCTCGCGGAGTATAGATGTAGATGTAGATGTAGACAAGGCACAATGCCTCTTGCAGAGGGTATAGTTTGGACGTATTGGAATAATTAATGTTGGGTGATGGTTTTAAAGTAATTCACGCGGAATGAAAACTTTGTGGAAATGCGTCGATTTACTGGAGGCTAGTTTATCTCAGGGAAGTATTCAGAGTTGACCACAGCCGGGTGGTGGCACGCGGCTGGCGAGCGGCGAAGGGAAGTTACAATAGGCAGCTTAGGGCAGCTCAAGCTCTGAAAAAGCGGTTACGGGGCGCGGCCTCCAGCTGCCTTAAGATGAGTGATAGTGAGTGGGTGGTTGACTCCATGCTTGTGTACCGGAAAGCACATGGAGAACTTGTACGCCTGTTGATAAATGTCCGTCGTCCCGTTTTCAGTGAAACATGCGAGAAAGCCGCGCAAAGGTACGGTGGAGCGGTCAACAGAGACTGAAATATGCGTGTTCGTGACTATAGCAACTTCTCGCTGAATTCACGGTCCGAAGAGTCTGAAGTAAATCAGGCGAAGAGCAACAGAATGAAATACGCTGGCCTCCGATGGGAACATAGTTGAGAGGAAGGGAAATTTTGTGGGAATTTGTTCACTTCCCAGAGCAGGCATTGGTAGGCGCTGGGAAGCGACGCATAATTAACGCGACTTGCGCTGCAATTGGCGTAAGTGATTTTGCTGGAGGGGAAACCGAGGCGAAGAGCGGACTGGCAGTAGTCTCCGTAGAGTTTTTTCCGTTCCCAGCTTGCCTAGAGTGCGGACGTGGCGTTCTTTACTCAGCTTGCCTGAGAGAGTGTGAGCATCTCTGCAATTTAGGACTTAGCAAACGGAACGATTGAGCTTGGAGAAAGTTTTCGTTCAGCTATGTACTGAGCAAGATAGCTAGGAGCGAATAGACGAGCGCAGCCTTGCAGCACCACGAGGCCGGCCGACGCCCAGCACAACGACGCCGCCCCGCCACGCTGAATTCGGTGATATTGCGCCCGCTACGGCTCGAGTTAGGCCACCGATTAATTTTTTGGATCACGTCGGCAAAGTTTCCACGAGGGTGTCATGGGCCGTGTATTGTAGAATTCTTCTCGCACTTCGCATTACGCCTGGGTCAGTCGATAGGAATTAATTTTGATTTATCGCGCTTTATTCCACGTAAACGCAATTTATTCCCACTGACCGTTGGGAGAGTCATGTAATGTGATGACTGAAGGTCGTGAGTTAAAATAAATTTGTGCTAATCGACTGCATCTGTTTTCATTCAAGTAGTTGAAATCCCAAGTCACTTTCTTAATTAATTTTATGTTCAACATTTGCATCTGGTGTTCAATAGCTGAATGTAACATCAATGTGCACCCCTTTTTAATTAAAAGGGACCAATTCTGAATCAACTAATGTCAACACTGCCACCGCAGTTCAATCAGGAGTCACAGGGCCTTATTACTTTCTTTGCGTTATCCGATAATGCGGCAGTTTCGCACTCTCTGTTGATCAGTTAGTCAATTAGCTGGGGTTAACACACGCCAAAACCAGATAAGTGACGGGTGGGGTGTTACATGTGGTGTACTTGACTGGTGATCAGCGTCGGGCACGGACGCCACATCGCCTGCGCGCTACGGACGTGAAACGTATCCACTGAACGGCTTAAATGAAGCCGAGCGCGAAGCATCTGGAGCGGGATGACCAAAAAACGTTTGACCAAGAAACAAATCTAAGAGGGAAAACATACCCTTAAGTTTACCGAAAATTTGACTGATTTGGGTATCCATGAACGTCATAAATGCTGAAGCCGAGCGTGGGAATACATAATAATAAATGTACCGAAAATTAAACAGATTTGGGTGAGACATGTAGCCAATTGAATGGATGATCAATAAAGTGCTTTGCTGGACTCAAGATGATATGGAAAGACCGATAAAGGGGTAGATTACTTTAGAAAACAGGCAGCAGTGACACGAATGCATATCGAAGACCGTAGTGCAAGATAAATATTAGCATTCCGTCTTCAGGCCACGAGTGCCCTACCGGGACCATCCGACCGCCGTGTCATCCTCGGAGGAGGATGCGGATAGGAGGGGCGTGGGCTTGGCACACCGCTCTTCCGGTCGTAAGGTGGTATTCTTGATCGAAGCCGCTACTATTCGATCGAGTAGCTCCTCAATTGGCATCACGAGGCTGAGTGCACCCCGAAAAATGGCAACAGCGCATGGCGGCTGGATGGTCACCCATCCAAGTGCCGGCCACGCCCGACAGCGCTTAACTTCAGTGATCTCACGAGAACCGGCGTATCCACTGCGCAAGGCCGTTGCAAGATAAATAGCAGAGGAAATTTAATTTGGTGACGATAAAGTTTTGAGTGTATGTTACAGGGGACACACTACAATTGGTTTTAGCATACTATACTTGTATTGCAATAAGTGACTATGGCCGAAGTAGAGAGGATATACGATTCAGCCTGGCAAAAGCAATAAAAACACGTATGAAAAAGAGAAATACGGAATATAAATTTAAACGGTCAGAAGTTATTTGATTAGAGCGTAGCCTTCAACGGAAGTGAAAAGTCGAGGGTAATCAGTTCAGACAAAAAGGGAATAGAATCTTTTTAAATGTTGTGTCACAAAAGAATGCTGAAGATCAGGTAGTTAGATCGAGTGACTAGAGGGGAGGTACTGAATGGAACTGCAGAGAAAAGAAACGTATGGTACTACAATTTGACTAAAAAAAAGGAGTCGGTTGATAGCACATATAGTCAGGTATTAAGGAGGAGGAGGAGGATATTAGTGTTTAACGTCCCGTCGACAACGAGGTCATTAGAGACGGAGCGCAAGCTCGGGTGAGGGAAGGACGGGGAAGGAAATCGGCCGTGCCCTTTCTAAGGAACCATCCCGGCATTTGCCTGAAGCGATTTAGGGAAATCACGGAAAACCTAAATCAGGATGGCCGGAGATGGGATTGAACCGTCGTCCTCCCGAATGCGAGTCCAGTGTGCTAACCACTGCGCCACCTAGCTCGGTGGGTATTAAGGGATCGTCAGTACGGGAATGGAGGGAAATCTGTGTGGCAGAGATTGGTGTGGGGGAGGTGGAGTGAATACTGTAGGGCAGATCACAACTTTACATTGCAGTAAGCAGTTTCGAATGGATGTATGTTGCAGCAGTTATTCATAGACGAAGAGGCCTCTACAGAACAGTGTTGTGTGGAGAGTTGCATCTAACCAGTCCTCGGACCAAGCACCGCAACAGAAAGTAGCATTAAGGAGATGGTACAGCAAATTATCAGCACGTGATATCACCACGAAAGCAGACAAACAATTTCTGGGAAAGGAGAAGAAAGAGAATATGGACACTTCGCCTTAAGAGTGAGCGGAATTTTGCCCTGTTACTGGACTGGAGCAACGTCTCCGATTTGTAATTCGAAATTCAGACACGTCGAAACAGGTTCCTTGTGATGCTGCAGCCACAGCAGAGTCGCCGCGGGTAGCGCACCACCAAAACGCAGGCACCGCCGACTGCAGCCACGACAAAGCAGGCAGGCAGACAACAAGGCTACGTGCGCTCTCTCACTCCGTCTGTCGGCACCCCCAACCCCTCAATTTCCACTTCCCCGCCCTCGGCACCATCACACACTTCCATCTATTTCAGCTCAAGTTGTGTCTACTTGACGCACTAGCCGTCGCCATTATGGGTAACTAGCGACGTAGGCGCACGCACATTGCCAACCGCACGCTTTGTGACTGACCACACGGTCATTGCCAGCTAGGAAGGCGATTTCGTGGTCTGTGAAACCCGCGCCGGTTTCTCCTGACCGTGGAACCTGCTAATAATAATCGTTTTCTGAAATAATTGATTTTCCGTTTTTTTTTTATTTCCACTACTACAAGCAGAAATCGAACAAAGGAGAAAAATTTTGACTCTGAGAATCTCAAGACACATAGAATCAAAATATTAAATTAAACGGCCAAATAAAAGAAAAAATAGTCCACCCACCATTTCCTGATTTTCTCGAAGGGTGAGAGTGGTTGAATACTACAAAACATCACCAGTATTTTGCTACTAATTTTAATTTTTTGAAAAATATTCTCAAAAATCATGTTATAACCAGGGACCGTACCACTATTTGGGCATTAAGAATAATCACTGCTAATGGGTGGTAATCACTGCTACGGGTGGTAATTTGTCCTTTTACAAGCTCTACAGGCAGAACAAGGCATATTTTGTTGACACAGAAATGGCAGACGAATCTTTAATCTGGTAAAATAAATGAAGCATTGCACATCGCTGCTACATCATTAGGCAAAAATATTTCCAGGTTAGGTTTGGTGCCAACCTGCAGTAAAACTAACGTCTGACGACGACAGCGAGAAACTACAGTATGGACAATTTGGGGGAAGTCTGCATTCTGCACGCACAGGCTTGCTTTAAGCCACGACATACGGCAACAGGGACAGTATTGTCCAGCAATTCTGCACCAGTTCTTACGCTATCTGTTTGTTGCTCTTTTCTCTCGGCATTGTTATTAAATAGCATTGATCGCTTTCCCCATTTTCCATACTAAGGCAATACTTCAAGCCAATGAAAATTTTACGAAAAAAATTACTCCTTTTTTAAAAAAAAGGTTTATTTAAAAATGAAAAAATTTTGGCACTGGCTACTTGATAGTTCGGTTTTTACTCGGTTATTAGTAAAAAATAAATAACACCTATTATAAACGAGGCCAAATAAACACCGAAAACTCCGTTTATTCAGAACTAAAATATCGGTATCGGTTTTTGCCATTCCTAGATCACGCATTGTCGACTAATGGTCGGTTCACACTTGGCGCAACTGAACGGAACGTCAAAACATTCCATAATGTATTTCAAATAGTGGCTTGCACATATGCAGTCAACTGAACAGGACGCGAAGGTCGACGATAATCGATATTCTGCTATATGTTACCAGGGGAAGCCTTCCGAAGCTTTCGGACTTTTATTGTTTTAAGTAATGACAGTATTTGGAATCGGTATAACCGTTGGGATAAGTGTAGGTGTGGGAACGAAAAGGTAAAAAAGATAAAAAGTATTGAACAATGAACCGAATGAAGTGAAATAATAATTACGAATTTATGAGTCATCCTTGTACGCACAGGGTCGGCGGAAAGTTCCCCTCCCCCCCTAATATCGAATGCTAATTGATTCGATTTGCTTTAGAATAAGTACTTTCTTACGTATTAAGTGTCCAGTATGTCGGTATGTTTCCCATCACACTGTAAACACATCATACGCCTCCATGTGTTCCTTGACATATTTTAGAGCATGTCCGGTGCTATTGTGCGAATTTATTTATTTATCGTAAGGCAATACATGTATAAAGGTTATAAATTACTACACATCGACGTTTAAGCACAGCTGTTGTTGTTGTTGTTGTTGTTGTTGTGGCCTTCAGTCCAGAGACTGGTTTGATGCAGCCCTCCATGCTACTGTATCCTGTGCAAGCTTCTTCATCTCCCAGCACCTTCTGCAACCTACATCTTTCTGAATCTGTTTAGTGTTCATCTCTTGGTCACCCTCTACGATTTTTACCTTCCACGATGCCCTCCAGTACTAAATTGGTAATCCCTTGATGCCTCAGAATATGCCCTACCAACAGATCCCTTCTTCTAGTCAAGTTGTGCCACAAATTTCTCTTCTCTCCAATTCTTTTCCATACCTCCTCATTATTTATGTGATCTACCCATCTAATCTTCAGCATTCTTCTGTAGCACCACATTTCAAAAGCTTCTATTCTCTTCTTGTGTAAACTATTTATCGTCCACGTTTCACTTCCATACATGGCTACACTCCATACAAATACTTTCAGAAACGACTTCCTGACACTTAAATCTATACTCGATGTTAACAAATTTCTCTTCTTCAGAAACGCTTTCCTTGCCATTGCCAGTCTACATTTTATATCCTCTCTACTTCGACCATCATCAGTCATTTTGCTCCCCAAATAGCAAAACTCATTTACTACTTTAAGCGTCTCATTTCCTAATCTAATTCCCGCAACATCAACCGATTTAATTCGACTACATTCCATTATCCTCGTTTTGCTTTTGTTGATGTTCATCTTATATCCTCCTTTCAAGACAGTGTCCATTCCGTTTAGTTGCTCTTCCAGGTCGTTTGCTGTCTCTGTCAGAATTACAATGTCATCGGCGAACCTCAAAGTTTTTATTTCTTCTCCATGGATTTTAATTCCTACTCCGAATTTTTCTTTTGTTTCCTTTACTGCTTGCTCAATATACAGATTGAATAGCATCGGGGAGAGGCTACAACCCTGTCTCACTCCCTTCCCAACCACTGCTTCCCTTTCATGTCCCTCGACTCTTATAACTGCCATCTGCTTTCTGTACAAATTGTAAATAGCCCTTCGCTCCCTGTTTTTTACCCCTGCCACCTTCAGAATGTGAAAGAGAGCATTCCAGTCAACATTGTCAAAAGCTTACTCTAAGTCTACAAATGCTAGAAACGTAGGTTTGTCTTTCCTTAATCTACTTTCTAAGATAAGTCTTCCAACATTTCTACAGAACCCAAACTGATCTTCCCCGAGGTCGACCTCTACCAGTTTTTCCATTCGTCTGTAAAGAATTCGTGTCAGTATTTTGCATCCATGGTTTTGGAGCCATGGCTTATTAAACTGATAGTTCGGTAATTTTTACATCTGTCAACACCTGCTTTCTTTGGGATTGGTATTATTATATTCTTCTTGAAGTCTGAGGGTATATCGCCTGTCTCATACATCTTGCTCACCAGATGGTAGAGTTCTGTTAGGCCTGGCTCTCCCAAGGCTGTCAGTAGCTCTAATGGAATGTTATCTACTCCCGGGGCCTTGTTTCGACTTAGGTCTTTCAGTGCTCTGTCAAACTCTTCACGCAGTATCATATCTCCGATTTCATCTTCATCTACATTCTCTTCCATTTCTATAATATTGTCCTCAAGAACATCGCCCTTGTATAGACCCTCTATATACTCCTTCCACCTTTCTGCTTTCCCTTCTTTGCTTGGAACCGGGTTTCCATCTGAGCTCTTGATATTCGTGCAAATGGTACTCTTGTTCCCAAAGGTCTCTTTAATTTTACTTTAGGCAATATCTATCTTACCCCTAGTTCCGCACCACAGTCACAGGATGGTGACGAAGATTTGCCTCGGTTGTAGAGAGTGTCTGCGCATCGTCCATGGCTCGTCCGGATGCGGTCCAAGATAGTCCAAATTGTCGAACCCAGGAGGTTTCTTCTGGATGCAGGACAGCTTCAGGCATTGTGGAGGACAGTTTTTTGCCAGTAGTATTTCCATTCATTGATGGGATTGAATTCAGTTTCCATGAAAGTCCTAGCTGTGATGAGAGTGGGGTGCCTTGATCTAAGTCTTTTTCGCTCCGTAGGGAATATGTCTTCCATTATTGGAAGGTCAGTGTTATTAGCAATCTTCTGGTATTCAGGCAGTAGCGCGCTCTTCCGTCTGATATCAGGAGGTGGAGTGCGGCTCAAGATAGGTAGCCAGTATGCGGGAGTAGATAGTATTGACCCACTAACAACGCGCATCGCCTCGTTAAGTCGTACGTCTATTTTTTTTACGCGTGGAGTATTAAGCCAGACAGGCGCACAGTAGTCTGCTGCTGAGTATACCAAACCGAGTGCTGATATCCGGAGAGTGTCTGCTGACGAGCCCCAACAAGAAAATGGCTCTGAGCACTATGGGACTTAACATCTGAGGTCATCAGTCCCCTAGAACTTAGAACTACTTGAACCTAACCAACCTGAAGACATCACACACATCCATGCCCGAGGCAGGATTAGAACCTGCGACCGTAGCGGTCGCGCGGTTCCAGAATGAAGCGCCTAGAACCGCTCGGCCACTTCGGCCGGCTCACCAACAAGAGCCGCAGCGTTTATTGATAATGTTGTTTCTAGTTTTTAGCTTAGCAGATGTTTTTGTCAAGCACTCCTTAAAAGAAAATGTCCTATCTAAAGCGATCCCAAGGTATTTTGGATGCATATTATGATGAATCTGTCTTCTGCGAAAAGTCATCGAGGGCTCTATTGTGGGAAATGCTTCCACAACAGCATTGCACCATTCTTAGTTTGTAGTATAATGAAGTGCAGATACATGCACTTTAATGACTCCTCTACAACGAACTGTGAGGTGTTTTCGGGTCAGGACTTTTTTGTGGCCATTTCGAGAGAGTTGGTGATGATGATGACTCACTAACTATCCATCGTGCACTGCAAAAACGTAGAATGGAGGCACTCTGTCTTGCTGCAACCATATTTGCTCTGTAATTCTCCCTTCCTAAAGCTGACACATTAACCATGTTCGTAACATGAGTAAGTAATCTGCGCCATTTACAGTCCCTTCAGAAAAGTTCACTAGAAGCTGATGTTGAGATGTGCTCATGTCATTACGTGAGGCCCGTTTCTTTATAACCCGACTGTTTAACGATGATTCCATCCTTCTTCAGGTGAGTGTTCGCCACACACCTGAAGATGGCTAGACGGTTGCCAGCCGAAATATTGTGGCAAGAAGTCAACATGATCTGACTGCAATCCCGAAACCTCATTGAATATTCCAATATGTAGTTTCATATTGAAACGACAAGTTGCAGTTACAGAGAGCAGAAGATGATCAGCTTTGACAGAAATTATTCATACGATGGAAATACAAATGCAAAACAACTGCGACACAGAGACGGCAAAATAAACAATGAATGTTTTATATCAACAGCTATCAGATCAGACCCCTATCAAACATCGTAGCGTTGGTTTCAAATCTGCTTATGAATAAGGTTATTTGGTACGATTAAATCATTCTCATAAGAGCTTCTCTGTTTAAAATCAACAACAACAAAAAATCTTGATCGTAACAAAAAATCTTGATCGTACAAGACTTGGTTAACACTAATTTTTGAAACTAACAGAGCGTCTATTCCATATGACTCGTGTTCACAGTTCTGTGTCCTCAGGAAAGATATATATACTGTGTGTGTGTGTGTGTGTGAGAGAGAGAGAGAGAGAGAGAGAGAGAGAGAAAGGGGGGGAGGGAGGGAGGGTTTTTTTTGTTTTGTTTTGTTATGGAAAGGACGGACGGAGCCGTTACAGGGTAATACGTGCACAAGCGCTCGTTAAGAGCAATCAGCGTATATATTATACATTCCGGGAGGGTACAGCGTGATATATACACAAAACGTGCGTACAATTGTTGCTAACGTCCACTATGAACGCAATGGGATACACACAAAAGCATTCATTATACGGCCGGTTGTAAAGCAAAGCATTTATACCACTTGCGTCCAGAAACAGCGCAACGTTCCACATGTGAATAGAAGGGCTAAAACGATTTGTGCGTGGCGGGACACTCCAATGAAAAAAAAAAAAAAAAAAAAAAAACCAAGATATCGCTTGACGCCCTCCGGGCCCCCTCCTGCAGGCGTCAGAAGAATTCCTGCTTACGTTGCGTCCTGTGGAGCGCTGCTAGGGTACAGCAATTTCTCTCTTTGTCACATAGGCAGTACATCATACCCATCTGAATAGGTTAGACACTATCAAACACGTTACACCCTACAAATTTCTTGCAGATGAACAGGAATAGCTGTTACTCGTCGTTGATAGAGTACATCCGTCTGCTTATGGAAAAAATAACATTCAGGCTTTTGTTTCTAGTCTTGTGAACGGTTCCATGCGGGCGCCACGAATTTCTCTATTGCGCCAACTTCTTCATTTCAAACAAAGCGATTGCACCCTCCGTCCCCAGTTATTTGCTTCACGTATTCCAGTCTCTGTCTTCCCCTACAGTTCCTACTCCCTACAGCCCCCTGTAAGTACCGTGGAAGACATTCCCTGATATCTTAAACCATGTACTATCATCCTGTCCCTTTTTCTCGTATTTCCCATACGTTTCCTTCCTCAACGATGGCGAGAAGAACCTCTTCATCCTCTATCTGAACAGTGCACCTAATTTTCAACACCCTTCCGCTTCAGCCCATACAATGCTGTGTTCCAAACGTACATTCTCATAAGTTTCTTCATTTCGGCCAGAAATGCCCTTTTTGCCTGTGCTAGTCCGCTTTGCTTCGCCTGTCACGTGTTATTTTACTTCGAAGTTACCACAATTCCTTCACATCGCCTACTTCGTAGTCACCAATTTCTACTACACTCCATTACTTTCGTCTTTCTTCTGTTTACTCTCAGTTCACGTTATTTACTCAATAGACTGTACATTTCAATCAACTCGTCCTATAATTCTTTCTCATTTTTACTGAGGACAGCAATGTTACCAGCGAATCATGTCATTCATATCTCCTTACCCTGAATTTGAATCCCACTCTTGAAGGTTTATTTCATTTATATAACTGCGTCTTCGATGTGTAAATTCAACAGTACGGGCGAAAGACTACTTTCTTGTCGTACCTTCCTTTTTTGATTCGAATACTTCGTTCTTGACCTTCCATTCTTATTGTTCTTTCTTGGTTATTGTACATATTGGATACCAGCGAAGCCAGCAATGCTTCGCAATTGCTAAGTATGTGTAGGAATTGGATATATGTCGTAATGTCCTTCTCCTCCATCTATCTGTCCGTCACTACCACCTTCTTGTTTCTGCCCATTTCCTCTTCCTCCCCCTATCTCTGTCCATGGCTTCCTCTCAGCAATACCCGTCTATTTCTACCTCGCTACTCTCTCTGACCATCTCCTCCTTCCCCCTCACTATGTCCACGTCACTATCTCCATGTATCTCACCTTTTGCCCTCTCTTTCTTCGACCTTGGGCCTTGTTTACTGTTATTGCAAACGAAACCTTGATTGGGAAGTGATGTTGCTTAAAATGAATGAATACATCGTTCGGAATCATGTGAGAAAGACCTCTCCAGCTGCATCAGTGACAGTATTTCGCACAGTTTTAATCCGTGAATGGGTAAGATTACAAAGTTAGCCATAAATACAACACTTCTGTTTTCTGTTAAAACAGACTGTGAGGAATAAATCAAAGCAGAACATTCTTGTGTATACAGTTTTTGTGCAAAATTACGTCTAAATTTTTGTATAACCTCGTTGCCAGTTCTGTAACGGTTTCGTCGCTACTGCTGTGGAGGCCGAGTTGTCACTGTTGTTACTGTACGACGAGTTTGTGAGTTCGTGAAACGGCTTCTGGTGCAGTACACCGCAAAGTCAGTTTCTCCCTGCCGCAGTTACATAGCTATGCTCCAGTGTCAGGTAACAGAGTAGAAAAACCAAGGTTCTACAGCACTCCAAAAATTAATAACAAAGTCACACAAATGAGTTAAAGAGGTTTACTTATCTTTGTGACTGGTTGAAATAGGAGTCTGCAACACTGCATGTAATATAACACATCTACATCTACATCCATACTCCGCAAGCCACCTGACTGTGTGTGGCGAAGGGTACCTTGAGTACCTCTATCGGTTCTCCCTTCTATTCCAGTCTCGTATTGTTGGTGGAAAGATTGTCGGTATGCCTCTGCTCTAATCTCTCTGATTTAATCCTCATGGTCTCTTCGCGAAATATACGTAGGAGAGAGCAATATACTGATTGACTCCTCGGTGAAGCTATGTTCTCAAAACTTCAACAAAAGCCCGTACCGAGCTACTGAGCCTCTCTCCTGCAGAGTCTTCCACTGGAGTTTATCTATCATCTCCGTAACGCTTTCGCGATTACTAAATGATCCTGTAAGAAAGCGCGCTGCTCTCCGTTGGATCTTCTCTATCTCTTCTATCAACCCTATCTGGTACGGATCCCACACCGGTGAGCAGTATTCAAGCAGTGGGCGAACAAATGTACTGTAACCTACTTCCTTTGTTTTAGGATTGCATTTCCTTAGGATTCTCCCAATGAATCTCAGTCTGGCATCTGCTTTACCGACGATCAACTTTATATGATCATTCCATTTTAAATCACTCCTAAAGCCTACTCCAAGATAATATATGGAATTAACTGCTTCCAGTTGCTGACCTGCTATATTGTAGCTAAATGATAAAGGATCTTTCTTTCTATGTATTCGCAGCAAATTACACTTGTCTACATTGAGATTCAATTGCCATTCCCTGCACCAACGTCAATTCGTTGCAGATCCTCCTGCATTTCAGTACAATTTTCCATTATTACAACCTCTTGATATACCACAGCGTCATCCGCAAAAAGCCTCAGTGAACATCCGATGCTATCCACAAGGTCATTTATGTACATTGTGAATAGCAACGGTCCTACGACACTCCCCTGTGGCACACCTGAAATCAATCTTACTTCGGAAGACTTCTTTCCATTGAGAATGACATGCTGCGTTCTGTTATCTAGGAACTCTTCAATCCAATCACACAACTGGTATGATAGTCCATATGCTCTTACTTCATTCATTAAACGACTGTGGGGAACTGTGCCAAACGCCTTGAGGAAGTCAAGAAACACGGCATCTACCTGGGAACCCGTGTCTACAGCCTTCTGAGTCTCGTGGACGAATAGCGCGAGCTGTGTTTCACTCGATCGTCTTTTTAGAAACCCATGCTGATTCCTACAGAGTATATTTCTAGTCTCCAGAAAAGTCATTATGCTCGAACATAAAAACGGCCCTCAATGGCTAGGTGCAAATAATTGTAGGTAAACTTTACAGTATATAGCAAATGCATTTACAACAACTGTCAGTTCACTTCTAAGAGTTCACTAAACGACATTCCCTGTCTAAGAACTGGACGACGATCTATAACCAAGTGCACATGAACTGCTCTTCTATTTTCCGAGTAGGCTTCTGTCCGTTGTCGTCCGGTCATTGGCGGATTGTACTCGGCCGGCAACTGGCCGTGGCGAAGTCGATACTTCATCCTGAGCGCCGCCCATGGCGCTGGTGGAAATCGCTCAAATGTCGAGACACTATGGCACCGGCCCCAGGTCACACCTGTGAGCCTGTTGTGCTTTCGTCCTGGCTGTGTCTTGTTCGGACGACACAGCATAAATATAGGACACAAGTGAGGTGCCAATAGTTAAAATGTCGTGCCATCGCAGTTAGGACTCGAGAAAGAAAAAGGAATAGCACATCTGCTCATGCACGAGCGGATTTCTGCGAAGTACAACGGTTACTTCAGGCGCATTATTGAGTACCTGCAGTCTCAGCCCGTACGTTAATGGAAACAGTTGCTCTCACGTCTTCGTGTGAAGCAATTGTATAACGATTGGAATTCACGATATCCAGTGATTTATGGCACTATACGACAAGTTACTTTATTTGGATAGAAGCCTATGAGGCCTGAAGATGGCAAAATGAAATGCCAAAAGTGGTGGCTTTCAGAAAAAAAAAAAAAAAAAAAGGAAATGAGAGCACAGCACTGTGGGCCGGGAGTCCCCCATTCGGGGAAGTTCGGCTGCCGAGGGCATGTACTTACGGCATTCGACGATACATTGGTCGACTTGAGCGTCGGAGATGGGGATGAAATGAGAATAAAATAAAATATCGTAAAGTATACGGCTGTTTGTGAATTTTACTCACATTGAAGATTTCTTACTAGCCGATGTTCCCCCGCCATCATTGACGAACAGAGAATTGTACTTCTGTCGACAGCAGAAGCTTCGTATACTTAGCGCAAGCGTCTGTGAATATTCGTCACAGTTTCTTTCTCTGCAGCGAAAAATTTAATGACGGCCCGTTGCTTGTATCGTACATCATCTACAGACGGCAGTTTGAAACTGTCCTGCAGCTACGCTATCTGTCGTAAGTGACGGAAACTTTGCGCGCTCCCTCAGGAGACTTCAAATAATACACACGTTACGTTTCGCATTCGTAACATTGTTTTCGGCTGAGATAAAAAATGCGATATCTTACTTTCCGGGCAGCCCTCGCAGAATGAAATACTCGTAACACCTCACATATCACAGAAACTGTTTGAGATATCGCAATAAGATTCTGACAAACGAGAGCACACGAAGAGAATAGTATTTTACCATAGGGTACACAAGTGGTACTTTCTTCTCTATGCAATATACGAGTAAAGGCAGACTTTTGCAGTGGAATTATGCGATTTTTTAAGAGTCGTCGGTAGTTGGTGAAATGAGAATTAGTGTGGTTTTGCAACAAGATAAGTGAAGACTTACAAGTTTATATTTATACCGAGAATTTGCTTTTTCATAACATTTCGGCCTGATTTATCCTCAGTTCCTCGTTTAAGAAAGCGCTGTTTCAGGATTCTGAAATAGGATGTTAGGAAGGAGACAGTGCGTAAACTCCACTATTTCCCGACAAAGGAAGCAGTTTTAACATGGCAACAAGAGAAATGTAGGTGATAATCTAAATTCTCCACTGATGAACGGGATGTTTTCAGGGTACAGCAAGTTTCAGTTGCTATAAGTACAGAGGGCAAACCAATGATCACGTCGAAAAACTTATACCTGTAGAACTGTACCGTGAAATACTTTGATTATGAAAACTGACACGTGAATATTATACAAACTAGAAAGTAAAAAATATAGCGTACAAAGAGATGATTGAATCATTTCCAGACAGTGTGCCAACTGTGGACCAAAGTGTTATAAAAACTAACAGCATTGCCGAACGAGGGAATACCTCAGAAACATGCAAGCAGACACCGTATCCTCGTGTGAGCGAAAATCGTAGTTAGTAACATCAACATATTTGTGACCAAATGTTTTTAGATACAGAAAGCAAGTCAGACTCTAGATATGTTAAATTACAGACCAGTGATGACGCTTTATTTCAATAACATGAAACGCGTTTGGTGACATACGCGTTTCTTCTTGTTACAAACGCGGATTTCAGATACCTCCAACAATTTCTGAAATAATCTGAGAAAGGTACGCTGGGACAACGTCCTCAAAGATGGATGACGTCCCAGAGATGAATTAATATGGCTTCAGTCCCTTGGTTAAGACCAAGGTTTTCGGGAGGTTGACCTTGCTTGCTTGTAAGGCATACGCCCATTTATTCCCAATTTGGATTCCCCATTTGCTCCGTTATAGGCTTGTCTGATACCAGTTCCACTTCCTGGAGAGGAGGGGGAAAAAAAACCGCAGCACTTCACTCCGTTCAGTAGGCCCATACACAACATTTTAATTTTTGGCTGGGACAAAGTTCTTATCGAAGGATGTATCCCAGAAATAAATTATTATGGTTCCAATCTCCCTGTAAAGATCTTACCAACTTGCCTGATACGTGGCTGAATCTAGCCGCGACTGTTCACTGGGCTGGATCTTGGACAGGCCGCTCCACTCCTAGATGAACTTCCCGAGGTTTTACGCAACAACGCTGAGCAACGACTTGTGTTTATGTAGTAGCATAACTCACAAAACTATACGGGGTTTCGTGCCAAGTTGCATATTGGCTTAGTCTCGTGTCGTCGGGTAGATGTCTGTTTGACGATATTTTTTCGCCTGTACGGATGGTTAGCATTGTCAGAGTTGCAACAATCGTATGACTGCACCTGTGGTACGTCGTATCGAGGCAACTAGAGGTCTCTGGAACTGTGTTTATTAGTATTATATGCTGTAACCCATCGTGGCGTCTTATGAGCAAAACTATTATTTCTGTTAATGCTTGTTGCCTTGGATTTTACAGCCAAATCTAAGTCGGTAAACGAATTTGTACTCACGGAAAAGATCGTCATAAATCCTTAATACGGCTTACCTGAAAAGAAAAGAAAAACAGTATTTTATTACTCTCTTTTTCAAAATTCAATTACAACACTACTATGTACTGCTAAACAAGTGATCAACGAATCATAATGTAAACCATGTTACCTATCAGTATCTACTACAGAAATGCTAGGCGATCAGTGGTTTCATAAATGAACCTTGCCACATTACTTACAAGAATATAAACCACTCACAATAGTTTAAGAATGATGTGTAAAGACAGAGGAAGTATTCAGCACGTTTAATAAGGGAACATGCTGTACAGGCATGAGTAGGATTCGCAAACTTAATTATTATTAGTTATCACTATTAGCATTCAACCGCGATTCTTATACATATATTTTAACAACGCGTTTCAAGAGACAATGCTCTCATCATCAGGTTGTAAAATCTATGTCATGAAATTAAACGGACTAAAAAGACAAAATACCATCACAAATAGCTGGGAAGTCCATAGAGTAAAACATAATTAAAAGTATATAGGACTGTGGGTCCTCGTCTTACGTTGAAGTTGTTGACACAAGTCGATGGCCGTCCCATAGCTACCAAATATGCTGTCGCACTGTGCCGGCTCGGGAGCTGTTGTGGACTGACGTGCCTAGGTGTTGTAGCGTGGTTACAGCCGTGCGCTTGACGGTAACGCTATGCTATTGGGCGCCTGATTTCCTTATTGCCATCGTTAGCCTCTCGCAACTCCGTCAGTGACATGTTACAAGTTTAAAGTCGCATACCTACCCTAAAATAATTCTAAAAACCCGCTAAAAAATCTCATTTCTTTAAAATTATCTTGTGCATTTAGAATATTGCTTTGTTTCTTTTCATGGATAGCTATCTCGAATTCCTCTAGTAAATCAAGTTTCCTCCCTTTCTTTTCTACATGCAATACTTCTACGTTGTCTTCTATGCTATTAAGGGGATGGCCTGTTTCATATACATGGTTCGCAAGTTCTGCACTGAATCTTATAAACTCCCGATATTTCAAATTTATTTCTCTTCTCGCCAATATCGTGCTTAAGGCTATACCTCACTAGGTTATTAGTCTGAAAAGCTATTTTAACATCGTATGGCTTAAAAATATTTGCTATCTTTTGTGAGACTGTTCCGTAGTATGGAATCGTGATAATTTTCACTTCCTGTCCATCAGGTTTATTCTTTTTGCGCTTATTACTTTTCCGTAACAGTTTTTAACCATATCTATTCTGTAACCGTTATTCATCGCTATTCTCTTAACGGTATTAATTTCAGTCTCCCTATCTTTTTCGCTCATAGGTATATTGACTGCCCTATGCACGAGACTACGGAAAGCAGCTTCTTTATAAGCCTGCGGATGGCATGAATCATTCGGGATCACGGCATCAGTCGTAGTTTGTTTTCTATAAACGGAGAACGCATGTTTGTTGCTCTGCTTTTTTATATTCAGGTCCAGGAACTCTAAACAATTGTCATACTGTGTGTCTGTCTGTCCGTCTGCTAAGACCCATTTTTCTTTGTCACCGGAAGACGTATAAAGTTGAAATTTATGTCACATACTGAAGGCTATTGTTACTTGGCAGTAAGATGAGTGTTAGCTTCTAAATCAGCGGAATTTAAAAAAATATGATACAGCCATTTATGTCAGATGTTTTGGTAATCGCAAACTCATCAAAACGTATAGGATACTTTCCTTGATGCAGAATCATTAAATTTGGCAAGAAAAAAGGTTTCACAGTACAAGCAAAGAGGAAAAAAAACAGATAATTGTTCATTTATAATTATATCACAAAAAATATTTCTTTTGTCATTCGTTACCCCACATTCTGGTAAGTCTTGGAATCCGTGGTACCGACATCTTGCCAGTATCAAAGTCGATATAGTAACAACTGCGTGATTCTCTATTCCCGGAATGGAGGAACTGTCTACAATAATAATTAATATAATCCACTATGGAGTCCAGGTAGCAGCTGTACATTTTCACGCTATTTGGGTGAGAAATCAGTAACTACAACAACCACCTCTGGCCGTAATAACGGCCTTGATACGCCTGGGCATCGAGTCAAACAGAGCTTGGATGGCGTGTACAGGTACAGCTGCCCATGCAGCTTCAACACTATACCACAGTTCATCAATAGTAGTGACTGGCATATTGTGACGAGCCAGTTGCTCGGCCACCATTGACCAGGCGTTTTCAATTCGTGAGAGCTGGAGAATGTACTGGCCAGAGCAGCAGTCGAACATTTTCTGTATCCAGAAAGGCCCATACAGGACCTGCAACATGCGGTCGTGAATTATCCTGCTCAAGTGCAGGGTTTCGCAGGGATCGAATGAAGGGTAGAGCCACGGGTCCTAACACATCTGAAATGTAACGCCCACTGTTCAAAGTGCCGTCAATGCGAACAAGAGGTGCCCGAGACGTGTAACCAATGGCACCCCATACCATCACGCCGGGTGATACGGCAATATGGCGATGACGAGTACACGCTTCCAATGTGCGTTCACTGCGATGTCGCCAAAAACGGATGCGACCATCATGATGCTGTAAACAGCAAATGGATTCATCGGGAAAAATGACGTTTTGCCATTCGTGCACCCAGGTTCGTCGTTGAGTACACCATCGCACGCGCTCCTGTCTGTGATGCACCGTCAAACGTAACCGCAGCCACGGTCTCCGAGCTGATGCAAACATCGTCGAACTGTTCGTGCAGATGGTTGTTGTCTTGCAAACCTCCCCATCTGTTGACTCAGGGATCGAGACGTGGCTGCACGATCCGTTACAGCCATGCGCATTAGCTGCCTGTCATCTCGACTGCTAGTGATACGAGGCCGTTGGGATCCAGCACCGCGTTCCGTATTACCCTCCTGAGCGCACCGATTCCATATTCTGCTAACAGTCATTGTATCTCGAGCAACGTGAGCAGTAGTGTCGCGATACGATAAACCGCAGTTGCAATAGGCTAGAGTCCGACCTTTATCAAAGTCGGGAACGTGATGGTACGCATTTCTCCTCCTTACACGAGGCATCACAACCACGTTTCACCAGGCAACGCCAGTCAACTGCTGTTTGTGTATGAGAAATCGGTTGGAAACTCTCCTCATGTCAGCACGTTGAAGGTGTCGCCACCGGCGTCAACCTTGTGTGAATGCTCTGAAAAGCTAATCATTTGCATATCACAGCATCTTCTTCCTGTCGGTTAAATTTCGCGTCTGTAGCGCGTCATCTTCATGGTGTAGAAATTTTAACGGCCAGTAGTGTAAATGAATGTCGGTATTTCTTCAGTGCAATGCATTGATTTAGACGCTAATGTGTATTATACCTTCAAGGTATAACTGACCTTAGTATGTGTCATAAATTTAAACTTGATACGTCTACCCGTTCACGAGAAAAAGAGTTAGGACAGACAGACAGCAAAGTGATCTTATCCGCGTTCTGTTTTTATGAAAAAAAGCGGAATTTATGGATCAGTATAGTAGTGAATCATGTAGAAAAAGTACAGCTGAGTATATGCAGATGAACACTGATTTGTGTCAAGAAACATTTGCTTCCAGAACGTCCTTCGTGTGCACTTATATAAACATAAGTTGCATTTTGCATCATATTCACGGTATCTAAACGACTGCTTCGCGTTGTCGGGAGTTTTTTGGCCCCGCACTGTAGATGGGTGCACGTCAGCACTCGCGGCAAACACGGGATTCTGAAAGGGCTGCTGGTGACGGACAGAGCCCGGCGGGTGATGTGCACCTGTCGATATTCGTCAGCACAAGATCGACAGTCGCTCGTAGCTGCGGCGGAAGTTCCGCTATGAAGACCTAGCCCGTCCCAGCTAGTGCTCCGACAGGCTACAGATGACCTGTCAAACGCAGTGATGCTGGATACATTCAGTAAGCGGTATCCTAATCAAAGGACATTGTAATGCTGTCAGACATAACAAAGGACTTAGCAGCTAAATCGAATGGACATTGTCTTGAACGGATGATATAAATGAACATCAACGAAAGCAAACGAAGGATAATTTAATGCAGGCGAATTAAAGCAGGTGATACTGAGGGAATTAGATTACGAAAAGAGACACTTAAAACAAGTGTCGCTATTTTGGCAGCAAAATAACTGATGATAGCCGAACTGGAGAGGAAATGAAATATAGACTGGCAATGGCAAGAAAGGCGTTTCTAAGGAAGAGATATCTGTTAATATCGAGTATAGATATGAGTCAGGGCCGGCCGGGGTGGTCGAGCGGTTCTAGGCCCTACAGTCTGGAACCGCGCTACCGCTACGGTCGCAGGTTCGAATCCTTCCTCGGGCGTGGGTGTGTGTGATGTCCTTAGGTTAGTTAGGTTTAAGTAGTTCCAAGTTCTAGGAGACTGATGACCTCAGATGTTGAGTCCCATAGTGCTCAGAGCCATTTGAACCATTTTTTAAGTGTCAGGATGTCTTTTGTGAAAATATTTGTATGAAGTGTAACCAAGTATGGAAGTGAAGCATGGACGATAAACAGTTTTGACAAGAAGAAAACAGACTCTTTTGAAATGTAGTGCTACAGAAGAATGCTGAAGATTACACGGGTAGATGACGTAACTAACAAAGAAGTACTGAACAGAACTGGGGAGATAAGAAGTTTGTGACACAACTTGACTAGAAGACGAGATCGGTTGATAAGAAAAAATTTTGGGACATCATTTGATCTCCAATTTAGTACTGGAGGGGAGCGTGTCGGATAAAAATCATAGAGGTGGTTCAGATGGCTCTGAGCATTAAGGGACTTAACAGCGGAGGTCATCAGTCCCTTAGAACTTAGAACTACTTAAACCTAACTAACCGAAGGACATTACACACATCTATGCCCGAGGCAGGATTCGAACCTGCGACCGTAGCGTCGCGCGGATCCAGACTGTAGCGCCTAGAACCGCTCGGCCACACCGGCCGGCCATAGAGGTGGACCAAGAGATGAATACAATAAGCAGATTCAGAATAATGTAGGCCGAAGTGCTTCTTCGGAGATAAAAGGGTCTTGCACACGATAAAGTAGCATGGAGAGTTGTATCAAACCACTCTTCCGACTGAACACCGCAACAACAAGCAAAAGATCGCAACTCGCTGCAGAGCCTTTACAACAATATGGCGTACGCAACTCTCCATTAACACGGCGTGCGGCAACACTAATCTGAAGAGCTATGAGTTGCGAAATTCAAAAGTAAAACTTGGTGGCTGTATCTTGTTTGCGTGTCGATTATTAATATGTGTACTTCTTTACTTAATGATTTTATTATTTTGATGTCGTTGTCACTTTCCAGATACCGACGTAGAGTAACCAGTGGAGACACTCTTCGCTGTGCAGAAAATCTAGACTTATAGTGATGAAGATAGCGCAAGAAAGAGATAAAAATTACGAAAAGCAAATTTATTTGTAAGTCAACGTATGACAACAGTGCACGATCATTGCAATGTAATTCTAACTGGCATACAAAAACAGGAATAAACTCTAAAGTAATACGAGTTGTGGCCATTATCGTGTGATGTGGCACGGTTGCATGCTTGTCAGTCAGGTTCACTTCCCTTAGTAGACCCAGGAAAAGATCATAATATTAAGACGTGAACATCAAAAACTGAAGTACCGACTTTTAATATTAATTATACAAGAAGGCCAATGAAACCGTACATAGTTCGAAAGATACATTTCTATAGATATGCGTAAAAAAAAAAAAAAAAAAAAAAAAGAACAGGGACGTACATCGCCGTTAAGAAAGGTAAAAGGAAGTACGTATACGCACGTGAGAAAAGTTTTCCTGTTGTCTCTCACACTGCTACCAACTTCCACCTCGCGTACCGATCATGGGGTGTGGTAGAAATAACACGCGAACGTAACAAGGTTTCGTGAAATCGCGTTCTAATAACATTCATGTTCGAATTCATTTACAGTAACACACGCATACCGGGCAGCTGCAGTGCCACAACTGCTACGTCTTACACGTCAATAGTGGAAAACAAAGCAGCGTAGCAATAAGGCAACTGCTGCTATGTCAGCAGTGGAAAATGAAAGTGCATAGTAACGGAGCCATCGGGCGGGGTGGAGGGGGGGGGGGGGGGAGGGAACGCAGACGTTGTTTATTGGTGTCGTTTTTCGCTTAGACGGAACTAACGTTGTGTTCATTTGCCGCCGTTATCACAAAATTTGGTTTCTAATTTTCAGTTTCTTCACTTCGAATAGTTACGACTTCTCTTATTATACGGAAACTAGAACATCGGAGAAGAACACTAACCGATCGGACTGAAAAAAAGAGCTAGACAGAAACATTTTTGCCTAGACAAATTAATAGATATAATGTGGAGACTGATAAAAATAATTCAATTGTTGTTTCTAAAGATGCATTTAAATGTGCACTGAACTTAATTCCAAATAATTTTGAGAGTTATAACTGCGGTTTGATAAATATGCAGTGCAAAAATTTTAATGTAAAACATTTCTCATCTGAGGTTACTTCAAGTAATACAATGGCATTCACATTATGCTGTCGTAAGGGAAAAGTTGATTTGCTGCCGTCAACACAAAATTCATTTTTCAATATATCGTATCAAGGACTCATTCAAATGATCGTACAGTCACAGAGAAATAAAAGAATTATTTCAATAATAATCACAGTTATAATACAGCATTACCTATAGTCAGTTCTGAGGTTAAAATTTCGGACACAGTTTTACGTAGGACAGGTCCAATGCTTTTATGTATTTTTTAAAATATTTCGTTCAACATATTAAATGTTTTGAGAAAGCCAGAAACTGTTATTCATGATTTAAATAATGAAAACTGCACCAGTTATTTATTCTTTGCTGCTTAGCACAACTCATGACCAGAATTTATTCTCATTTTCAAGAGCATTTGTGATTTTCTGCCTCTCTTGCGTGTTTTCAGGTAGACTGCAATCGGAAAAAATGAATTTTTGATTTTTAAGTGATAAGTCAAAAACGGTATTTTTTGTTTACTTACAGGTATTATTTATTCTCCGTAACACACAGTACCACACATATACAACTCATCATTTACACATGCTGCTAAGATACTATGACCCTATGGCTTCACAAAGAGTCTGCACACAGAGTCCTTACGATCATTTGGATTATATTATGTGTATATAGAAGGTTGTATATATATATATATATATATATATATATATATATATATATATATATATATAACGTATTTTTATCACTATTGACTACTGAATTAAGAAAATGTGCATATTTATGAAAAATTGTCACTGTTATCAGATGCAGGAGAAACATTTGCAGGAATTAACTGATTCACTTTCTAGCTTGTCATTGAGAATTTTTTCTTGATGCTTTTTGTGGTGCACAAGTCTAGAAAATTAATGCTACGCACATAACCAGTTTACAGAATCAGCAATAGCAACACACATAAAAAACGCTGGACACCCATTCGAAAATATAGGACATCTTCAGATACCCGTGCAGTGGATTTAATGGAGGAGCTTGAAATTTCTGTGCACCACAAAAAGCAGGGAGAAAAAATTCTCAGGAAGAAGCTAGACAGTGAATCAGTTAATTTCTCCAAATGTTTCTCCTGCATCTGATAACTGTAAACAGTCTTCATAAACATGTACATTTTCTCATTGGAAAAAAACTGTTATCGATAATTTAGTAGTCAACAGCGATATATATATATATATATATATATATATATATATATAAAATCCAAATCACCGGAACAACTCTGTGTATAAACTCTTTGTGAAGCCATAGAGGCGTAGTATCTTTGCAGCATGCTATGTAAACTAACAGCGTCAGTAATGATTTGCATGTGTGTGATACTCTGTATAATGGTGGAGAGACAATACCTAAGTAAACAAACAAAAATACCGTTTTTAACATTAGTATTTAAAAACCCTCAAAAAATCATTTCGTCCGATTTTCCGATTGCAGTCTAACTTCGAAAAGACACATGCAAACATCACCAAACATATTCATGTAAAAAATGCACTTGAAAATAGAATAAATTCTCGAATAAGTTGTGCTAAGCAGCCAAAAATAACTGGTGCAGTTTGCATTTTTTAAATCATAACGTATGATCGTTTAGCATATTATGCGCAGTCATATTTATAAGACATCGACCAGAGGCGATACTAGTATTTTATATTGTGTCATAATTTATAGACATTGGATGGACTAGCAAGGGAATACTACGACCATGGAGCAGTTACATAAGCACATACTCATTGATGGAATACATTTTGAGCAAGAGGAATATTTGACTTAAAGGGAAAAAAATCAGTACTAGGGTAGATGAATAGGAGACTTGGATTTGTTGCATGAGTTATGAGAAAGTGTGGTGCATCTGTAATAGAAAATAAGTTCAAGGCAATACTGCGAATAGTTCTAGGTTCAGTAGTGCCTTTCTCCAGCAGGCACGGTAACATGTCGTAACAGGTCAGTATACCCTACTCAAATGTGTAACAGATGTTCCGGCGGACGCAGGTGCGAATCTCTGGAACAAGGGTAGAGATGACCTCTCGAAATCCTATTCGGTAAAGTTAGAGAACCCGCTTTAGAGGATTACTGTGTTGCAATCCTGCTAACACCATCCTGTATCACGCATAGGGAATATGAGAATGAGGTAGTAGAGACAGCTGTGCAGGTTCTGAAGAGCCAAAATTAGCCTAAATCCTATCTGATGCTGTCTCAAAAAAGGTAATGTTTAACCACAGCCAACAGACTCAACAGCAGAGATGGGTAAGGGTTATAGACGACGCAAAACGCATTTGGTCGAAATAAGACTTTTATTACAGTCGCAAAAGACGCAATATAACCTGTATAACGTGTATTACAGCGACTACGGGGAACGGAGGCCTAGAAACCAGAAAGGCAACATGTATTACTTTATGAATACTCGTCGTGGAGAGGAAGACGCAGGAGAATAGGGCGATAGAAACTTTGCGGGGGAGAGAGGCAGATGGAGCGACTGCAAGCGCCGAGAAATGAGATCTGACGTATCTTCTACGCCGTGTGGCAGACTAGGATCGTATTAAGTATTTTATTCTCCGAATATTCGATATTATTTTGAAGCCCCTTCTCAATTTTCTGCGTCGAACAAAGCCTGAGGTAATCAGCACGAAAATACGAAGGGGAATCTCTGAAGCCGCACCAACACAGCAGGTGGCGGTGTTCCAGTTTTATCTGTGCCACTCGATCTGTCTTGTGCTTCTCTACCGGCGAAATGAAGTTGCTGTCTGAGTCCTCCACGTTTGTGCTAGGCGGGCTGGACTACATGAGCGCACCACACGGCGCCTACCTCCCACTCATCCCCACCCCCAAACATCGCACTTTCCTTCCCCACCACCCCTTCCCCTAACCTTCCACCCCTGCTGACTTCCATTCGCCGGAATTTAATACCGCTGTGTAGCCGGATGGCTTTATTCCTCCCTCCAACCATTTTTTTTCACTGCTCTCTTTTTCCGCGTTTACGTCGGCCGATTTTCATAGCCCGCTTTCACTATCGATTCATCGAAGGTCGATAGCGCCTCCGGCTGGCCCCTCGCAGCTTACCGAGCGGAAACGGACACGGTCCAGGAGGAGTCGGAAACTAGCTTCCCTCTTTTGCTCTTATCCCTTCCTCATGTTGCGGACGGTGCTGCAGGAGTTACAGCGTTATCGACGATTCTTGAGCCTGGAGCATTTACATATAAAGCACAATCCGTCGCTGAGTGCGTGGCGGAGGGTATTTTGCACCACCATTTCTCAGAGAACATACAAATGATAATCGCTCCGTGCAGGGGCCTTTTATCGATTGGAGGCAGTAGAATCGTCTGCAGAGTGCATGGCGGGGACTGTCCTGCACCGTTATTTCTCAGAGACGAAAAACTGACTATCACACTGTACAGGAGGCTTTATCGCATGGAGGCAGAGGAATGATTTAACAACCCGAACGTTATTCACGCTTTAAATTTCTTTCAAACAAAAATTCCCACCTAAAACCTGTAAGCATGACTAACGCACAGAACGTCTCTTAAACAGCATGGTTCTTAACGCCTTTCCCTCCTCCTTTAATGCTAACCTACTGATGACCCGAGTCACTTGAGCAGTACTTAATTGGTCCGACAGCAGTGATGCACTTCATCTTCTATAGACCCATACTATACTTCTTGAGGGTATTTTTGTTCCGTCGTAGTAAATACAAAAATGAGTGATTTCTTTCACCATACGCGTTTCGCTTTGTTGAGGTAAAGCATCAACAGTGGTCTGTAATTAAGTTATTTACATTTTGATTTGCTTTTAGATCGTAAAACGTTTCGTTAAGAGTAAGTTGATTTGTACTTACGGTGATTTTCGGTTGATTTCTCGCTTACGTCGGGAAATGCCGATTGCTAGTACATCGTTGTTTTTCTGCGTTAGACACTGATAATTTTGGTCTAATTTTTAGTCGTTCTGCAGCACTATGCATTTCTTATGTTTTTCACAACACACTTTTATGCACACCACTGTATTCTGTTTGTCTTTGTACTTGTAAGTATGTGTTGTGGTTTGTGCTTTGTAGTTTGCCAACATAACCTTTCCACTACTTTGTATTTGACCTACAACGTTTTTCACCTTGTATTAAATTGTTGTATATGTGTAATTCTATTTAGTTATGTTTTCGTGTATTTATGTACTGTGTAACAGTCGGAAGGAAATAGCAATGGAGGGATTTTTTTTTCGGTGTAGGGGAGGGAGAAACCATGATGATTCTACATAAGTGTATAGCAGTGTGATGAAGTGTGAGTTAGAGGAGAAGATGAGGAGCCAGAAGTGAAATGAAATTGTGAGTGGGAGGGAGGAGGGGTTGTCGGAGAGTGGGAAGGGGTGAAGGATGGGAAAAGCTCTTTTCTCTTTCACGTAATTTCATCGATTATTTTATATATAGTCAGATTTCCTGTGTTTATTTGGTCAATGAGCAACTGTTTACTTTGTGTTAATACAGTGGTGTGCACAAGTGTGTTGTGAAAAACATAAGAAATGCACAGTGCTGCAGAACAACTAAAAATTAGACCAAAATTATCAGTATCTTGCGCAGAAAAACAACGATGTGCTAGCAGACGGCATTTCCCGATGTAAGCGAGAAATCAACCGAAAATCACCGGAAGTAACTTCCTGTCAGGCTGCCACATTTATAGACTTAAAAATTTTTTTAACATTCATATTTCATTTATCTGGTCATTTTGAAACTCAGTTTATTATACTGCTTCATATTTTGCCATTAATTTCATTTCAGTTCTGTCGAGTACTAAAACATGTCTGTTCTGGTTCAGCAGCTACTAATCGATACTTAAACGTAAATCATAAACAATTCTCTTTTTGTAATTCTAGAATACTTTTTACAAGAAGTGAAACTATCTTTCGTTTGCATTTAATGTAAAGAACTTTCGTCATATTACGGTATATTGATAATTTTTACCTTTTGGACCGTCTGACTACATCTGAATGAAACACAATTTTCGTGCCATACACATTTCGGCTTCATTCTCTGCAAGGTGCCTTTCATACGCATTTCGCCTCTATTCTCTGCAAGGTGCTTCGCAGCGGATAAAGGCGAAACGCGTATGGCACGAAAGTTGTGTTTCATTCAGTTGTAGTCAGACGGTCCAAAAAGTAAAAATTATCAAGATACCGTAATATTCCACGCAACTGAGAAAGACAGTACAACAAAAGTTGAAGAACTTATGTCATGTTAGGAACATTTTCCAGCAAATTAGTCTCATGATATGAGTGATTTTGTAAAACGTATTTTTGCTAACGTATTTTGTAAATTTGGAAGCTAAAAAACGAACGACGGAGCAATTTAATGTTTGGTACTCTGTTAACAGTTCGTGAATGCCAACATGACATTCATTGTAATCCTCAAATTTTGTCTCTCTAGTAATGGATGACGTCACTTGTAATTACTGAAACGATTTTTAAGCAGAGGCGAATCAGCCATGGAAGATCCAGTTCGGTAAAAACAATTTGTGCGTGAATCCTATACCTGGCGAAGCAGTAAATATGCAGTTGTAGCAGCGAAACTTTGAGTCAACCTGACTGCTTAAAACGTTTCTTGGCATACTCAACCTTTATCTACGCTGTGAAGAGCATGAAAAGTTGCAGCAAATTTCGTGAAGCAGATACTCTCAATGTTTTTACACCCACTGCAGGGTCAGAGTTCGCCAAAAAAAAAAAAAAAATCATGATTAGTACAGGGCTATTACAAATGATTGAAGCGATTTTATAAATTCACTGTAGCTCCATTCATTGACATATGGTCACGACACACTGCAGATACGTAGAAAAACTCATAAAGTTTTGTCCGGCTGAAGCCGCACTTCAGGTTTCTGCAGCCAGAGTTCTCGAGAGCGCAGTGAGACAAAATGGCGACAGGAGCCGACAAAGCGTATGTCGTGCTTGAAATGCACTCACATCAGTCAGTCATAACAGTGCAACGACACTTCAGGACGAAGTTTAACAAAGATCCACCAACTGCTAACTCCATTCGGCGATGATATGCGGAGTTTAAAGCTTCTGGATGCCTCTGTAAGGGGAAATCAACGGGTCGGCCTGCAGTGAGCGAAGAAACGGTTGAACGCGTGCGGGCAAGTTTCACGCATAGCCCGCGGAAGTCGACGAATAAAGCACGCAGGGAGCTAAACGTACCACAGCCGACGGTTTGGAAAATCTTACGGAAAAGGCTAAAGCAGAAGCCTTGCCGTTTACAATTGCTACAAGCCCTGACACTCAATGACAAAGTCAAACGCTTTGAATTTTCGGCGCGGTTGCAACAGCTCATGGAAGAGGATGCGTTCAGTGCGAAACTTGCTTTCAGTGATGAAGCAACATTTTTTCTTAATGGTGAAGTGAACAGACACAATGTGCGAATCTGGGCGGTAGAGAATCCTCAAGCATTCGTGCAGCAAATTTGCAATTCACCAAAAGTTAACGTGTTTTGTGCAATCTCACGGTTTAAAGTTTACGGCCCCTTTTACTTCTGCGAAAAAAACGTTACAGGACACGTGTATCTGGACATGCTGGAAAATTGGCTCATGCAACAACTGGAGCGCCGACTTCATCTTTCAACAGGATGGTGCTCCACCGCACTTCCATCATGATGTTCTGCATTTCTTAAACAGGAGATTGGAAAACCGATGGATCGGTCGTGGTGGAGATCATGATCAGCAATTCATGTCATGGCCTCCACGCTCTCCCGACTTAACCCCATGCGATTTCTTTCTGTGGAGTTATGTGAAAGATTCAGTGTTTAAACCTCCTCTACCAAGAAACGTGCCAGAACTGCGAGCTCGCATCAACGATGCTTTCGAACTCATTGATGGGGACATGCTGCGCCGAGTGTGGGAGGAACTTGATTATCGGCTAGATGTCTGCCAAATCACTAAAGGGGCACATATCGAACATTTGTGAATGCCTAAAAAAACTTTTTGAGTTTTTGTATGTGTGTGCAAAGCATTGTGAAAATATCTCAAATAATAAAGTTATTGTTGAGCTGTGAAATCGCTTCAGTCATTTGTAATAACCCTGTATATTCTACTAACAGTTATACCAAGGAAAACAGAGTATTGAATAGAGATAAATCGGAATTGCACCCTCTTGGCCTAGTTTATTTCAGTCTAATTTCATTCATTCCCCAATTTATATTTTAGATCCAACTTGGTAACAAAATCTGCTTCGCAGACGCAAGGGTATAATTCTGCAGCGATATTAAAAACTAAATGAGTAGATTGTGCTTATAAATACACAGTGGCTAACGTCAGTTAAGATGATCACACAATAATAAGAAAAACCTGCAATTATATAGCTTTGATAAATATGCTCTCCGGGAGACAGCTCTGACTACCGGTATTATGTACAGTACAGATCTATAACGCATGATGATTGAGTTGCACTTCCTCATAACTTGCTCGTGGGACCGCTCTGAAACAACCAGTAACAGAGTTGTCACAGAATGACGGATGCCAGCGAGATTAATTGCCAGCAGGTTGATGAGCATACGAGCACATCTACGTCCCTGGACTTCACTCTTCAAACGGTCGACAGTCACTCTAGCTTGTGAATCAATGCAATTTGTGAGTCAGAGAGCGCAGTTTGACAGACAACGGGTTGAATCCAAGCGATAGCGCACGGCAGCGGCAGCTGACGTGTCAGAAGCAGCAGACAGTGCTGACTACCAGTCTGACTCACCTATAAGTCAGGACATCGTCAGAGATCTGCACCGGAATCAGCACGTCTCTTATCGATGACTCGACATAAAACAGGTATCTGTGTCCACATCACGTCCAGCGGCGACTATACTCACAAATGTCCTATGCTGCTTATGCAGGGCATTTTAAAAAAAAAGTGTCAAGTTAATACAGGAGGTCCCGGGTTCGATTCCCGGCGGGGTCAGGGATTTTCTCAGCCTCGTGATGGCTGGGTGTTGTGTGATGTCCTTAGGTTAGTTAGGTTTAAGTAGTTCTAAGTCCTAGGGGACTGATGACCATAGATGTTAAGTCCCATAGTGCTCAGAGCCATTTGAACCATTTTTATTACAGGAGGTATCTGTGAAAGCCGCAAGTTCTATAATTACAAGGGACGTTCAGTAAGTAATGAAACACATTTTTTTTCTGAAAGCAGCTTTGTTTTATCTGCGATTACTGAACACCATATTATTTCCCACTCTTTTGGCTACAAAACCCTATTTTTCAACACAATCTGCATTCGGACTGCGGCACTGGCAATGATCAAACTGCTGTAAAGTCTGCTTATTGTTGATGGTCTAGACACACAGAAAGACCTTTATATGTCCCCATTTCCAGAAACGGATTCAGGTCCGGTGAAAGGAGTGCCCATGCTACTGGACCTTCTTGACCAATCCACCGCCGATCCTACTAGACCTTTTTGACCAATCCACCGCCCACTAAACATCGCGCTGAGGTACGTCGCACGATTCGTAAAACATGGGATGGTTCTCTGTCGTCTGTAAGCCACAGTCGTTGCCGTTCTGCAAGCCTAACGACCTCCTAAAGCGCCGGCAAGTCACTACACAAAAACAGTGATACGCAGCACTCATTAATATTGTTTGTGAAGTGTATGATCCTGTAAGTCTGTCACCGACAATACCGGCCCATACATTGATAGTGAAGCAATTCGGATGCCTCATCTCCCCATACGTGCGCATTGATGCGATTTACTATGCTATTTCTTGTAATGGCCTGCACACCCAGGTACTATACACCACTCGTCGCGAGGAAAACGACCCTTATCTCGATAGATATTGGCTCCCGGACATATATTTATAGGAACTTTTCTTCTAGTTTTGATCTATACTACGTCGTGTCTATTACAGTAAAATATTTGTATTTTGTTGTAGAAGGTAGTATCAGTAGCACTAAAGTACAGAAATAGCTGATGCCACATAGTACCATTGAAAATAAAACACACACACACACGGACAGACAGACAGACAGACAGACACACACACACACACACACACACACACACACACACACACAGAGAGAGAGAGAGAGAGAGAGAGAGAGATTGGATAACTCCCATGGACGCTATTCGCTGCCACATTTAGAAGTCTCAAATAACAGTCGATAGTACAAAATAATGAAACAGTTGAGGAAGAAGTATACCGTTAAACAGTACACGACAGTGACAGAGCATATCAAAATGTTGCAGAGTGTTCTCCGATGTAAGAAAGCAAAACAGATGCCGGAACTCAGACGTTCATTGACAGAAGCCTTAAAGTCTACTTTTACTGTAACAGCTGCGTTTAAATCTCATTTTCTTACTATTCGTAACTTATGCCTTGGATGGGTGAATTAGGTCACAATTTCGCTTAGAAAAGTCTCTAGAAATTATTGTAGATAACATGCTGCAATTATAAACGTATCAGAAGTTATAACGAGTTCCGCAAGAATCTAACGACTTCTTAATGAAAAATCGTGAAATATTATTTTTAACTAGCTGGAAAACCCGCCATCATCCGGGTATTCCTTTTGTCAGTTTTCCATTACAAACGGAAACAAAAAATTAACGGTGTTTGTGACGTAATATCGAAAAAATTTCATTTCCATGTGGTCATGAAAAAACCTTTGAAATTATCAAGCATTTGTAGAAAGAACCATCCATAATATAGAAATGAATAACTACAGCTGCTTCGCGTGTCTACAACGCGATTTTGTAAATGTCTTTATGGCAACGCCTCTTCATGGTTCTACAGACGGCTAATGTTTTCGCCTACAGCCGTTTGCGCTTCGGAGTTGGAAGCTGTCAAAAGCACTGTCACCGGTCAGCAATTTCCATTTTCCAATAGCAAATATTAAATATACTTAAATTTCATGCAGGATACTGCATTTTTTTCGCGCATATCAGTGTTTTTATGACGTCATATCTCTCAAACTATGTGTGGTACCATGATATAACTTTGTAGCTGCATTTAGCGGTGTATGTGGATGCTGTCTGCGAAATTTACTGCGAACGGCAGTAATACGTTTAAACGTCATGCATGATGCGACAGTTTTTACGTGTCTCATTATTCATGACGTCATATCTCCTCCTTTATGGTAGCGATTGTTGGCTGACAGTGAGGGATATGTATACCTAGTTTGGTTGAAATCAATCCAAATGTTTACGAGGAGATGTGAAAAACATACACACACACACATTTGTATAGTATGTATGGATTACTGTTCAGCAACACGAAGGAATTAGCTCGCGATCTGATTTCAGATCGAAAGATGCTTGGGAGAGAGCATTTCTAATGTATGTTTGGAATAAAGGATTCCTAATTCGACAGAATTCTATTGCTCCAAGGTGAAACTTCAGTAAAAACAATGCACCGAGTAGTAAGAAAGTGCATCGAAAAATAAATGATTGTTATGTCAGTCTGGAAAACAATGCCTGCTGCTCTTTAGGACTCACAAGTCAGCACTACGAGTGACTATTAAGAGAAGTGTTAAACTATAACAAGTTCTTATTACTCTCACGGAAATTAACAGTGTTCCACCAAGAGTGCCTTGTCCGAAACTCTACCAGACAGACAGTCCGGTGTTTCCATGCCTGTGAGAAACGTTGATAAAAATTTCATCCTTATGCGAGCTTATTTTCAGGTCAAAAAAATCCATTCCTCCCATGAAGATTGGTGTGCATGTATGATGGATACTGGGTGTGTATGGCGTTAAGGAAACTTTTCGTGTGGAGACTGCAACGCAGCTTGGCCGGAGGACTTGCACGTGCAGCTTAGCGCCTCTTTCGGACTTTGAGAGGGGTCGAACCACCGGCAAGAAGGACACTGGAGTTTGATACCGATTGATCAAACACACAAACTGCTGTAGCGCAGTGATTGCCGAACGAGAGGAGACGAGATGTAATCAAGACAACAGTCCTTCCAAAAGGACTTCAGCACGAGGAGGTCGTAGGTTTAATCAACTGGCTCTGACAAACAGACGGGGGGCAATAATTGAAGTCCAGCAGAGGTTAGAGGCAGAGCGTCACCACGAGCAGATAACTGGAACCTGGGACGAGATCTCGATCTGTCAAACCATTCCATTCGGGGAATGATTGTGTTTGTGGCGCTATTGGACACGACAACGATATATTTGGTAACTGTTGAAGTGAGACAATGCTCGGCAGTATGTGGCATGTCTGGTAAAGTCTGTTGATATATCCTTCATGACTGAGGCCCCAAACGGCATATTCCAATGGCTCTGGTTCAAATGGCTCTGAGCACTACGGGACTTAACATCTATGGTCATCGGTCCCCTAGAACTTAGAACTACTTAAACCTAACTAACCTAAGGACATCACACAACACATCACGAGGCAGAGAAAATCCCTGACCCCGCCGGGAATCGAACCCGGGAACCCGCGCGTGGGAAGCGAGAACGCTACCGCACGACCACGAGCTGCGGGCTGGCATATTCCAGCAGGATAACACAAAACCTCAGCCACATACGCCTTGACGAAATTGCGGTTCCGCGACTTTCCTACCCTGTCCCTGATTTATCTGGGTTGCGATAGGGAAATCGTAGACTGCATACAAGGCTCCAGCCAGCACATCTCCACAAAATTTTGATAGACAATCTCGGTCATGTCGATAGTTTTTGTTTTCTCTAAACGTGGCACGTCCAATAAGTCGCCTTTTGCATTGCAGTGTTTATTTCAACGAGCAATCAAAAATGGTTCAAATGGCTCTGAGCACTATGGGACTTAACATCTATGGTCATCAGTCCCCTAGAACTTAGAACTACTTAAACCTAACTAACCTAAGGACATCACACAACACCCAGTCCTCACAACGAGCAATCAACTGGAACATGCGGTCCGGACTCATGATGCATATTGTGATTAACTTCCTAACTTTTGTATTCCTCCAATAACAATCTGTGTAACATGACGCAGAAATTTTTTAACTGTCAGATTAACTTGGTGCAATAAAAGCTCTCTATCCCCCCCCCCCCCTCCCCTCACTCTCTCTCTCTCTCTCGTGAACAGCACAGCAAAGAAATTTTATCATCCAAGTTCAATAAATTACCACTGAAACCTCGCTCCGTCTATTCAAGTCCAATCTCAATGCCTTTGCTCTACGCGAATGTAATTTCATACGTTCAGTGAAGCTGTGCTGCCTCACAACTGAAGTTTGCTATTCGGTGTACATTAGCAAAAGTGTACACTTTTCAGTTCTAGGCCGTGATCATAAGCAGCAGGGAGTCCTCATCTCTGCCACTGTGACGCTCTGGGTGGAAGATGAACGGGCTGGTAATTAGATGCACTTATAAAATGAAATTACATAACCAAGTACTTGCTTAAAAAAAAGGAGAGAGAGAGAGAGAGAAACGGAGAGAGGGGGGGGGGGATGCGGTTCTATTTAACCTGGGCCCCTTCACACATCCCCGCAACTTGTGTAGACATAAATCCTTAAACATGAAAGCCGGGGTTCAGGTAAATGAATGAAAAACGCAAGACACTTACTTGAATCAGTCGTTAACAGTCCCTAACAATTTTAGTCACAATACTGTTGAAAACTCGTCCACCATCGGACGTTACGCTCCCAAGTTACACAATTGATAAGACAGCTGCCAACAATATTATATTCTAGTGACTGCGTTCAGTATCTCCATTTGAGCTCAGATTGTAGCCATCTTAATTCGTTATGTTTCTCTTCATCCTTTTTAATAAAGTTGCAAGGGATCAATCCTTCTCCATTTTCTAGAGAGTTCAAAATGGTTCAAATGGCTCTGAGCACTATGGGACTCAACATCTTAGGTCATAAATCCCCTAGAACTTAGAACTACTTAAACCTAACTAACCTAAGGACATCACACACACCCATGCCCGAGGCAGGATTCGAACCTGCGACCGTAGCAGTCCCGCGGTTCTGGACTGCAGCGCCAGAACCGCACGGCCACCGCGGCCGGCTTTCTAGAGAGTGCAACACACTATTTAAACAGTCTATGGTGTATTATCGGTGGTTGCACTCTGTCGCGCAGTGCATCATTTCGTAAAGTTAAATGTTCTCACAATTTCAGCAGAATTCATAGTTTCTTTGAACACAGAACAAAACATGAAATTAAATCTATTGGGAAAAAGGTCACAAAAATGGGGATAGCATACTACACAAGACTGGTTGCTGTGCACAGGCGTTGACCCCTAGGGGAAACCTACAAGGCTCCATTTCTGAAACTCTGTCTATAGCTTTTTATAAAATAGTAGTGCAGTATGACACTTCTACTCTGTGTTGAAAGTGTCAGAAAATATACTTTCGTTACACGTTAAACCGCTTCCGCCTGTGGTTTACTACTTACGGGTCGCCCTGTAACTACGCGACCCAGTCATTCCGAATTTAAAAGGAGAGCAAAAAAAATTTTTAAAAATCTTCCCTCCGGGGTTCGGCGGCTTACCAACCAGGATCATGAAGGAGGAATGGATCTGTCTCGGTCTCATTAGATTTCGTCCATAATCACATTCGTTGAGAACAAAGGGAAAAATAAGATTACCTTCGCTGTTCGTTTAAGGTTGCTACTCCGGTGCGTAGCTTGTACTGCAGCAGAGTGTACGCAACCTTCTCTCAGGCACAATTTCCTTGACCTCACAAAGATCTGAAGGTATTCAGTTAATTAATTCCCAGCAGTATTACAGTGCTAAAGAAACCTGTCAAATGAGCGCGTTTTCCATAAAAATCAGGTACAAGATTAGACTTAAATTCAATAAACGTTTCGTTATACCTCGTATACACACTATGTTTAGGATAGTTTCCTCGCCAAAGAGCCAGTGCTCTCCTTGTAGTCCAAAGGTACGGAAGTACCTTTCGAAATATTCACGTACTCCGTCGGAACCCAGAATTTTTACTCTTGAAATCCTCTGCAATCAGATAGGTCCTTTGGTATGCAGTCAGTCGGTCCGATCACATCGTTACTGTGTATCGAAATGCCACAGAATTCATAGTGACGGAAAGAAAAACACTAACCTCGCAGCACTGAATTGCCTAAACTTCTCCTCAAATACAAGCGCCATCATAAACGTGAACAATTACTTTCGGTCAAACGACAATCTGGCATCGCACAAAGTATGATGGTTGACCAACAGTCGAAGCAAAGTCCATACAAGGTTACCTAACGCTAGCTTTACCTTGAAGAATTAAATCTCACGAGAACGACAGGAGATGTGTGTGTACCCCGACTGACAGACGGACCACACTGTTCTAGAATCAAACTTCAATACACCACATAATTTTTTCAAGAAGTTTTTGATTTGCCTGTTACTGTCATACAAGAAGTTTCCTTCGTTTTCCGACGTCTCTCCTACCATGCATTCTGCCTGATAAAAATTATCTCGGTATTCTTCATTCATGCAGTCGGTACAGGATTCTACATTGTATTTAAAAAGTATTCAGCTCATATGAAAGCAGGAACCTTTACAGAAAGTAACGTGATTGTCGGAAAACCTTGTTAGATAATTGTTGCTGATTTCAGTTACGTGAGCATTACGTCGTCGTGTCCGACGATTTGCCTCCTAACGCAGCAATAATCATCAGAAGGTAAAAAAAAACTCAAATAGTAGCTTCGAACTCAAAACATCTCAAGAAGCCTGCTTTATCTGGCCTGTTGGATACATTTAGGCAGCTACTGACTGTAGCCTATCCGTCACGTTATTCAATTCGTACAGTGAGCAAGCATTAAAGGATCCAAGAAGGAATTTATAAAGGGAATTAAAGTCCAGCGACAAGAAACAAAAACTCTGAGGTTTACCGATGACACTGTAATTCCGTCAGACACAGGACCTGGAAGTGCAGTTGGACAGTGTTATGAAAGGAGGACTTAAGACGAACATTAACAGAAGCAAATAAAAGCAAATTCGAGAGTAGGATGTAAAGAAAGCTTCTGATACGAAGTTTATTTTCTGCCTTGACCGCGTGTATGTACACTGGATTACTAGTTTCGGCAGCACTAAGCAACCATCTTCAGATCCACAGACTACGGGTTATTGATTTCAAGAGGAGAACTTAGTCCTGTCGAAACAAGTAATCTACATACACGCGGCAAAGGCAATGAAAAACTTCACATCACAAGCTTTCTTTAATTAATTGATCGCTGTCCAGCCGACAATGTTAGGTAATTATCAACCACAGAAGTCTGGTTGATGAGCCATACATACGGGTAAAGAGGTGTAATCTTTCGAGAAGGGTACGGATTACTCCAATCTGTGTGAGGAGAGGCGTTGGTTGATGTAGGAAGATGAAGACAACATGGGCCTCTCGAACGATCGTCAGTCCGAATGTGCACTCCACCAATCGATGGATCACGTGATCGAGTACACTGTGCATGGATTTAGTGTTGAGCTTGACGGCATACATAAACTCACGGCAATGTCATTGACTAGCTTAAAAATAGTCTCATTGTGTAAAATGTTGTATTATGTAATGCTGAATGTGTCTCATTTTATTGTGTAATCTCTTTTTTAATATTCGCCTTGTAAATGCCGTAAGAGTAAACAACATAAATAATAAATAAAAGGAAAACAAGGATAATGGAATGCAGTCGAATTAAATCAGGTGATTCTGAGGGAATCCGAGACGTGGTAGATGGGTACTGCTATTTTGGCAGCAAAATAACTATGGCTGAAGTGGGGAAAGCGTAAAATACAGATCGGCGATAACGAGAAGAAGAGGAAATTGTCAACATCTAAATTTAAGTGTTAGGAAGTCTTTCGTGAAAATATTAGTCTGGAGTGTAGCCTTGTGGGTAAGTGGAACGTGGACGACAAGCAGTTCAGACATGAAGAGAACAGAAGCTTTTGCAAAATACTGTTATAGGAGAATGCTGAAAATTAGATGGGCGGATCACGTAAATAATGAGGTAAAAAATCGAACTACGAGAAAAGGCGTTTATGGTATAACTTGGATAAAAGAAAGGCTTCAGTTGATAGGGCACACACTGAGACGAAAAGGTTATGGAGGGAAGAGTGGGGGATCAAAATTGTGAAGTGAAACCCAAGCAGAAATAGTATAATAAGGTTCAAATAACCGCAGTAGCTATTCAGAGACGAAGAGAACTGCACGAGATAGACAAGCGTGGAAACATCCTGGCAGATTAAAATTGTGTGCCGGACCGAGACTCGAACTCGGGACCATTCTAGAAGCGTGGAAAGTTTTATCAAACTAGCCTTCGTACTGAAAACAACGACAACAATAGTCGAAGGCGATTTGGCGATGATTCCGTTTCAACAACGCAAATCTCAATCTGTTGCAGCTGTACGGAACGTGTTTTATGCTCCAGAATTAAGACGTCTTTGGAGAACGGCGGTCTCCTCTACAAAAATCAACATGCATTCGAGTGACAGAGATCTTGTGAAAGTCAACTCGCTCTTCCATGAGATACACAGCGCGGTATACAACCGTATTCAGGTTTGTGGGGTGTTGCTTGACGTCACGAAGGCATTGTCGTTTAGTGAAAAAACCTTAAGAGCTTATCGAGTATCGGACCGGATTTGCGACTGGATTCAAGACTTCCTTGCAGACACAACTCAACACGTCGCCCTTAGTGGGACAAAAACGGCAGATGTAAAAGTAATTTCCGGAGTACCCCAATGAAGTATTTACAGTGTGTACAAATGATCTAATAGCGAAAGCTCTTTAAGACTGCTCGCAGATGATGCGGTTGTCTGTAAGAAAGTAGCAACGTCAGAAGACAGTATCGATCTGCAGTATGACCTGCAGAGGACTGCAAGCTCTGGCAATTGATCTTGGACGTAAATAAATGTAAAATACTGCTCATACACTACTGCGCAACTACACTACTGATAAGAAATTTCTTGCAAACATTATCTACCGTAAAATACCGAGGAGTGACTATCCAGAGCGACCCTAAGAGGAATGGCCACATAAGACAAGTGGTAGGAGAAGCAGGTGCCAGACTGATATTCATAGGGACATCTTAAGAAAATGTAAATCAACGAAGGAAGTGGCTTACAAGGCGCTTGTTTGACCGTTTCTTGAGTATAGTTTATTAATCTGGGATCCCTACCAGATAGGACTGAAAGAAGAGATAGAGAAGATCCAACGAGGAGCGTCACGTCGCGCCATGGGACCGCTTAGCTGGCGGGAGAGCTTCACTGAAATGTTCAACAAACTGCAATGGCAGACGCTACAAGAGAGGCGTTGCGCTTCATCGAGAGTCTTACTACTGAAATTCCGAGAGAGCCTTTCTGGGAAGCGTCTCACAACTTTCACTCATATACATGTCGCGAAAAAACCAAAGAAAAAATTCGAGAAACTAGAGCTAGTACAGAAGCTTACGGCCATTCGCGATTAGAACAGGAAAGGGAGGTACAGCTAGTGGTACCAAAAGTGCCCTCCTCTACACACCGTGGGGTGGGTTGCGGAGTATGATGGAGATTTAGGGGTCATGGCAGTAAAAGAGGTTAGGGCGCATACAACGGCAAATAGAACGTCATTTTTTTTTTCTGTTGCTCAGTTTGAGAATGGAACAGTCGTACACTCCAGCGCGCACTGTGCAGTGGCTTGAGAGACGTACTATTAGATGTGGAAACGGACCGTACCCTTCTGATAGGAAACATTTGCCTAAGGCGGCTTATGAAAACAGTCTACATAGCCGTATGGCCTGATGTCGGGTTCGAGTCCAGTTACGCCACGTAACTTTGTCGTATGTGAGGACCATAGTGGTGGTATTAGGTTTGTTCGAGTGAAGCTGTCACACCCGATTGTAAATTTTCAATCTGTCTCTACTGCGCATGCGCGGCGGCTTCGTGATACTTCGGACCGTCAGAACGCTGTCACAACCCTGTGGGTTTACCGATCGCATATTTGAGAGATGTATTGACCACCTGTAGCGCTAGTTGATACCTCTACTCTTTTCGCGTTGCGCAAATGTTTCTGGTTTGAATAATGAAACAGTGCACAGAGTACGTCCTTTTTTTTTTCATGCTTAGCACTCCGCGTTTCGAGAATTTATTCTCCCTGCCAGGTGAAAATATTTACGTAAGTATTTTGTGTGGCCCTTTTCCACTGTACTGTGCTGTCTTTTTGAGGTTAAGTAGCATACAGTGCTTACTACATTATGCAGAAAAACATACACCGTGAAATTTCACAAGCAGTATGAGTGATCGTGTGATTCAGTCTTGTTTTCTGCATAACGCAGAAGGCACAGTATCTTATAACCACAAAAAGACGGCTACAGTGCAAGACACGCAGCACAATCCAGAAACACTTATGTAAATATTTGATCACGGTCATGAGAAATTCTCGAAATGCGTCGTACGAAGCATGAAGAAATACGTAAGTGGTGCAGTGTTTCGTTACCGTATTTAAAAAAAATGAGTGGTAATCGCAGACTTTCCAAGAAGATCGATTATGATGAATGAAACTGAGTCAAACGTTGCTGCTGCCCACTTCTGCTCGACACTTCTACTACTGATCCAAAATATTAACTGAAGACGTTCGTAATTATTCCTGACACCACTTACCTCATCAACATCCTGTTTTCTTTTATATATTTTGATTGTATACATATGATGAAAAAATTTGATCACTTGGTCTCACTGATTTTGGTAACACAGATTTTCCTGGTGATTGACAATACATTGCAAATGATTAGTACCAGTGTTAATAAACAACAAGATAGTAAATGCCCAAACATTACAAATGTCAGAAAATAGCCGGCCGGAGTGGCCGAGCGGTCCTAGGCGCTACAGTCTGGAACCGCGCGACCGCTACTGTCGCAGGTTCGAATCCTGCCTCTGGCATGGATGTGTATCATGTCCTTAGATTAGTTAGGTTTAAATAGTTCTAAGTTCTAGGGGACTGATGACCTCAGAAGTTAAGTCCCATAGTGCTCAGAGCCATTTGAACCATTTTTATTTTGTCAGAAAATATCTAATTTCAAGAAAAATTATCGTTGGTAGGGATTGGCCTCCATGTGTCCACTGGTTAATAACTTGGTGTGCAGCTTCACTAATATATGTGCAACAGCATTGCATGTTCAATTCTCTAAATTGAGCCAGCATAATGTGCCACTATCATTTCTAGAAATGAGTATTGTATGCGACCCGCAATTATCGGCTCTTTTGAGTGAATCCTTGTGTGGAAGAGAAAAATTTGTTCATTCTGAAAGCGACTAACAGTGAGTTCCTTTCACTTTTGATGCAACACATTTCCACAGAAAAACCCATTAATGGAATAAAATTAGATTAGGATGTATTAAATTATCACAAGTTTGAGATATACAGGTCCTTTAAAAGGCTAGCAGGAATGTAGAACTTCTTATCTTCAACGAGAGTGCTACGAAGACTGAACACAAAACGCTCTGCACATGCGAGAGGTGATCTCTTTGAGGCCGGCTTACTAAAGGCTTTGGAGCCAGTCAGAATGTTGATGGTGTTAGGACAGCAACCAGCCACAAATTTATTTTCAGTTCCTTTATTCAAAGCGCACCGTTACCGGTTTCGAATCGATGTGATTCATCCTGAGACGGTTTACACGCTTTCTTTATGACATGTTGTGTGTTTTTTACAGATTAATTTTCGTGAAACGTCGGTTTGGAGTGTTTGTTTCCATAACATTCGTCCAACAGATGTAAATGCATTCCCACTGCATTCTTATTGTTGCACACGTATTTAATGAGAACAATTTACGTGTGCAACAATAAGAATGCAGTGGGAATGCATTTACATCTGTTGGACGAATGTTATGGAAACAAACACTCCAAACCGACGTTTCACGAAAATTAATCTGAAAAAAAACACACAACATGTCATAAAGAAAGCGTGTAAACCGTCTGAGGATGAATCACAACGAATCGAAACCGGTAACGATGCCCTTTGAATTAAGGAACTGAAAATAAAATTGTGGCTAGTTGCTGTCCTAACACCATCAACATTTGTCTTCAAACAACAGCCGCGGTCTCCATCATGTCATCATATGACAAAATTGCAGTCAGAAGAATTTCCTATGATCAGTCGAAGCTGGCTGCAACCGTCCATTGGCCGCAACTAGATCAGCTTTCCCCAGTCACAAACCACGGGAATTGGGAGAATGAATGCGTCGAACGCATACGAGTGGTTGCAACGGTTGCAGCTGTATCTCGACCGAATCTGTTGGTACAGAAATGGAGCTGGCCTGCTAGAGGAGAGCGCTCGTATACCGGGAGATGGAGCCGGGTGGGCGCAGAGGCAGAGGGGAAGTGGGGGAGAGAAAGCACGCCGGGCCTGTGGTATGGGCCGTCCCAAGGACAGCGGGATGTCTCCGCGGCCACCGCGGCGGGGCAGGGTCACGCCGTCGAAACCCGAGGCGGCGGCATGCGTGGCTGTCCCACGAGCGCGACACCCTGCGGCGGTTCCGTTACAGGCGGACACAAGTGCAGGCCACGTGCAGGAGGAGGAAGGAACCGGAAAACCAGACACCGCCGACCGCGAGAGGTGTAGGGCGCTGAGTGAGCCGGCGGACACGGCGAGAAACAACAGGTGGAGCTGGCCTTCCTCTTACACAGACAGGTCGGGTACCGGAGTGCAGGTAGCAGAGACAGGCTGCCTTCCCTGGACAGCCGGATACACCGATACCACCGTTCGATCGCCGCAGGGACTCCCGTATAGGGGACACGGAAATAGGCTTCTCTGGAACTGAAATGCAAGAAGTTCAAAACAATAGATTCTTGTTGTTGATAATTCTTCCGGGTTATATGGCCGTGGTCCATGGGATACTTCTATTCCTAACGTTTCGTCCAACACTACGTTGGACATCCTCGGAGTTATGGCTGGTCCTGTTGAGTCCTGCCGACTGACGAGTCGGGTGTCAGAGAGCGGCCTAAATACTGAGGAAAGTGGGCGTGGTCTAGCTTGCACATAGTAGCAGAGAGAAAACTAGTCAAAGATAAAATGTAACTATCGATAATAGTCCGTCATAGATAAAAATCACTTATCGATTCTGTAACACCACTGTCCATATCTCACTTAATTTCAAGGCCTCTTCTTTTCTATTAAAATTATCTTCATGTTTATAAATTTCAATAGCCTCCCCATACAGTCGTGGACAATAGTTCGTGGTAGCACTTAAAACTGTAGTTTCAGAAAACTTAACTACATGGTCACCTGACTGAAGTGAATGTTCCGCAACGGCCGATTTATCTACTTTTCCCAGTCGGCAAAGACTTTCATGCTCCTTTACCCTCGTATCGATTTATCTATTTTTCCCAGTCGGCAAAGACTTTTATGCTCCTTTACCCTCGTATTCACACTCCTTTTAGTAGTACCATTATAGACCTTGCCACAGGTACACGGAATTTTATACACACCGCTAGATGATAATGGTGGCCTTCTATCTTTAACAGAACGAAGTACTTGTCCTATTTTTCTGGTAGGTTTGAATACCGGTTTCACTTTATGTTTCAGCAAAATTTTGCCGATTCGATCTGTAACCTTACTAATAAAAGGTGAAGACACCGTGTTCTTCCATTCTTGTGTACCATCCTTGTCCTTTGGCCTGCTGTAATTAGGTCTTAAAACTCTATTAATTTCTTTGTTTGAGTACCCATTCTTTTCGAAGGCCTGTTTCAGATTATTCAGTTCCGTATCCAGATGTTCCGGCGTACAAATCCGTTTTGCCCTGTCCACTAAACAGGACCAGCCATACCTCTGAGGATGTCCAACGCAGTATTGGACGAAACGTTAGGAATAGAAGTATTCCATGGTCCACGGCCATATAACCCGGAAGAATTATCAACAACAGTACCATCCGGTCGTGAAAGCCTTCATTGTATGAATAAATTCTTGGACTTAAAAAAGGGCTACGACCCCATAGATACAGAAATACTCTTCAAGACACTGTAAAAAAATTAAAGGGGACAACAAAACCAGAAAGTCAATACAGGAAACAATAACAAAATCTTAAACATGGCTGCGAATCAACAACTGTGTAAATCTGAAGAGGTTCAAGAAAATCAGCCAAGTAGTTGCAAAACAAAGGTTTATTAGTTCTTGACCTAGGTTTAGATATTTATAAAAATATCTTCTTCAGAAGGAGTGGGCCCTGTTACATCACATGATGGTATATTAGAATAGCTGAAGCCGAGCTACTCTTGTCATGTATAAAACTGACAAAAACCGGAATTATCCCACGCCACAGCTTTCGACAGCAGCCAGGTTACATTTAGCGTACTTTAGAATGAATGCTCACTGGTAAATGCCAACAGGTAGAAGATATTGCCAACAAATGGTTCCAATGGCTCTGAGCACTATGCGACTTAACTTCTGAGGTCATCAGTCCCCTAGAACTTAGAACTAATTAAAACTAACTAACCTAAGGACATCACACACATCCATGCTCGAGCCAGGATTCGAACCTGCGACCGTAGGAGTCGCGCGGTTCCGGACTGAAGCGCCTACAACCGCTCGACCACCGCGGCCGGCTATACTTTTGTATTCACCCCTTACGTAGCTGACGTTTGTCGAGATCTAGCGCCCAGAGCACAGCCCCTGGTTGCTGGAGAAAATGCAGGTGTAAAACAACAGACAAAATTACATACGAGTATCCTTGACGTCGATTTGCAGTAGAATTCTTGAGTATATTCTACGCTCGAATACAATAAATTTCCTTGAGACGGGGACATGGAGGCGATGGGCCCGAGAAAAGGAGAACGGACGACTAAAGGAACAGAACGCATACCCTGATCAGCCAGAACATTATGACTGTCGAGATGCAATCGATATAATCCGTCCAGGCGACAGCAGCGTCACCTGGTGAGGAATGGCTGCTAATCAGGCACATGCACGGTGCATGTAATATCAGTAAGCGTGCCGTCCGTGTGTAGAATGGAGAAGGCGCGTGATCCTTCTGAGTTTGACCGAGGGCAGATAGTGATGGCCCGAAGGCTCGGCAAGAGCATTTCGGATGGGTGTTCGAGAAGTGCTGTACTGAGTGTGTTCAACACGTGGCGAATCCAGGGTCAAACGATGTCCTGATGTCGTGGGGTTGGGCGGCCACCACTCATTAGAGATGTCGGACGTCGTAGGCTGGGCAGACTGGACAAGACAGGCGGCGAACTGTGACGGAAGTAACATCAGACTTTAATGGTGGGCTGAGTACAAGTGCGTTTGAACACACAGTGCACCGAACACTGCCAACGACGGGCCTCCGCAGCCGACGACCCATGAATGTGCCAATGTTAGCACTACCTCACCAGCAGCTACTACTGATATGGGCAGGTGACAACGGCACTGGTTGGTGGCGCAGTGACAGAGCGTTGCATAGTCTGATGAATCCTGTTTCCTTTCTCATCACGCCGATGGAAGGGCGCTAATCCGCCGTATTTCAGTGGAACAACTGCTTGACACCTGTACTGTGGGACGGAGACAAGCTGGCAGCGGCTCCATTATGCTCTGGGGAATATTGACGTGGTCCTTAGGTCCCAAAGAGCTCGTGCAAGGCACCATAACGGCGAAGGACTATCGTACATTGGTCGCAGACCACGTACACCCCTTCATGACAATCATGTTTCTGGATGGCAGTGGTATTTTTCAACAAGATAATGCGCCTTATCACTAGGTCACGACTATGGTTCGTGGAACACAGTGTCGAGTTCAAATGGCTCTGAGCACTATGCGACTTAACTTCTGAGGTCATCAGTCGCCTAGAACTTAGAACTAATTAAGCCTAACTAACCTAAGGACACCACACACACCCATGCCCGAGGCAGGATTCGAACCTGCGACCGTAGCGGTCGCTCGGCTCCAGACTGTAGCGCCTAGACCCGCACGGCCACTCCGGCTGGCGTGTCGAGTTCCATTTGATGTGCTGCCCCCCCCCCCCCCCCAACTCGCCAGATGTAAACCTGATCGAACAGATCTAGTTTAAAAAGCATTACTCGTGCGAAGTTCAGCATCCAGTGGAACCATGGATGAAGGGCAAACGAAGGAAATTTGGGCTTGTACAGACGCATATAGGAAGTCGTATTGCCGTTGCTATATCGCGAGTGGAGGAGGAAATGAAATGACTAGTGGACCTCAAATCAAACACCTTTCAGCCGTCTAGTTTCCAAACTTACTTTATTTGGCTACCAGTTTCGGCTATTTACTACGCCATCTTTAGGTCCCTGACCGACGTGTAGGAAGATTCCACCTCGGTTCTGGTCAAAATAGTGGCCAGCATTCAAATACTGGTATCTGCAGATTTCTGCTTACTATAGCAAGCCGGCCGGGGTGGCCGAGCGGTTCTAGGCGCTACAGTCTGGAACCGCGTGACTGCTACGGTCGCACGTTCGAATCCTGCCTCGGACATAGATATGTGTCATGTCCTTAGGTTAGTTAGGTTTACGTAGTTCTAAGTTCTAGCGGACTGATGACCTCAAAAGTTAAGTCCCATAGTGCTCAGAGCCATTTGAACCATTTTACTATAGCGATCTCTTCAACCATCAACTGCCGACTCGGCGTAGTAAATCCGAAACTGGTAGCCAAATAAAATGGTTGGAAAGTAGACGCCTGAAAGGTTGATTTGATACGCTATAGCGAACAGCGAATGACTAGTAGCGTACGGGGTACCTCCCGCCACGCACCATACAGTGGTCTGCGCAATACGTACGTAGATGTAGACAACCCAGAGAAGCAAGTGGAAACTGACAAATATGTCAGAGATCAGCGACTCAGAAGGATACATGAAAAAGATGGCGCGTCACCAGTGGAACAGACTAGAAAAGTGCATACTGAAGATCTCACACGAAGCGCGACAGAGGATGCGGTAAAAGATGAAAAGGTTCTGGAGAGTGAAGATGAAAGTCTATGAATGGATTAGTCCTATAGAGACCGCAACGGCCGGAGAATAAGATGATATGATGAAGCCAATGAACCACGTTTTATGGAAAAGCAAGTTGTTTACCGTTTCTTAACAAGTGTCAGTCGGGGCGGCGCACCCGCTCGCCCCACGTGCTCAGCTCACCTCGGCGGCTGCATGAGCGGTGCCTCCCACGTGGGCACTGTGCGCTGCGGTCAAGGCCTCGACAGCGGGTCCCACGTGGCGTACCGGCCGGCCCGCCCACTCACCCTTCCAGCCGCGTACACCGGCGCGCCGCTCAGCGCAGTGCACTCTCGCACACTTAGAAGCCGTCGATCCCTCCTCCCCTGGGACAGTCGGCCCCTATTGGGTAAGTCTGAGCCTCGTCTCACACTAGGCGAGGCGGCTACCGTTGAAACAACCGGTTTCGCGGTTATACCGTTTTTTCCCGCAACAGTTTAACCTGACCGTTAATACATCTAAAAAATAACGGGTTTCCAGTTTTCTATTGTTGTTATTCCCAGTAATAAACGCAGAAATTGGAGAAAGATTGAAAAAATTCGACTCTTTCAGTTTCACGATACATTGAATCAAAATATTAAACTACACTGCTGGCCATTAAAATTGCTACACCAAAAAGAAATGCAGATGATAAACGGGTATTCATTGGACAAATATAATATACTAGAACTGACATTTGATTACATTTTCACGCAATTTGGGTGCATAGATGCTGCGAAATCAGTACCCAGAACAACCACCTCTGGCCGTGTAACGGCCTTGACACCCCTGGGCATTGAGCCAAACAGAGCTTGGATCGCGTGTACAGGTACAGCTGCCCTTGCAGCTTCAACACGATACCACAGTTCATCAAGAGTAGTGACTGGCCTATTGTGACGAGCCAGTTGCTCGGCCACCATTGACCAGGCGTTTTCAGTTGGTGAGAGATCTGGAGAATGTGCTCGCCAGGGCAGCAGTCGAACATTTTCTGTATCCAGAAAGACCCGTACAGGACCTGTAACATGCTGTCGTGCATTATGCTGCTGAAATGTAAGGTTTCGCAGGGATCGAATGAAGGGTAGAGCCACGGGTCGTAACACATCTGAAATGTAACGTCCACTGTTCAAAGTGCCTTCAATGCGAACAAGAGGTGACCGAGACGTGTGACCAATGGCACCCCATATCATCACGCCGTGTGATACGCCAGTATGGCGATGACGAATATAGGCTTCCAATGTGCGTACACCGCGATGTCGCCAAACACCGATGCGAGCATCATGATGCTGTAAACAGAACCTGGATTCATCCGAAAAAATGACGTTTTGCCATTCGTGCACCCAGATTCGTCGTTGGGTACACCATCGTAGGCGCTCCTGTCTGTGATGCAGCGTCAAGGGTAGCCGCAGCCATGGTCTCCGAGCTGATAGTCCATGCTGCTGCAAAGGTAGTCGAACAGTTCGTGCAGATGGTTGTTGTCTTGCAAACGTCCCCATCTGTTGACTCAGGGATCGAGACGTGGCTGCACAAACCGTTACAGCCATGCGGATAAGATGCCTGTCATCTCGACTCCTAGTGATACGAGGCCGTTGGGATCCAGCACGGTGTTCCGTATTACCCTCCTGAACCCACCGATTCCATATTCTGCTAACAGTCATTGTATCTCGACCAACGAGAGCAGCAATGTCGCGATACGATAAACCGCAATCGCGGTAGGCTACAATCCGACCTTTATCGAAGTCGGAAACGTGACGGTACGCATTTCTCCTCCTTACACGAGTCATCACAATAACGCTTCACCAGGAAACGCCGGTCAACTGCTGTTTGTGTATGAGAAATCGGTTGGAAACTTTCCTCATGTCAGCACGTTGTAGGTGTCGCCACCGACGTCAACCTTGTGTGAATGCTCTGAAAAGCTAATCATTTGAATGTCACAGCATCTTCTTCCTCTCGGTTAAATTTCGCGTCTGTAGCACATCATCTTCGTGGTGTGGCAATTTTAAGGAAACTTAGCTCGTCTACCGCTCGCTGATTTTCTCGCAGGGTGACAAGTGGCTGAATACTGCGAAAAATCACCAGTGTGTCTCCTGCAGGTTCTAATTTTTTTAAAACTCTCCTCTAATATCATGTTGTAGCCGGGGATCATAGTACTATTTGGGCATTACGAATAGTCAGTACTAAAGAGTGGGCATTACGAATAGTCAGTACTAAAGAGTGAGGACTGGCGTTGAAGAACTCTGTTTCTCGTGTTAATTTGTCCGTTTTCAAGGATTACAGACTGATAAAGCCATGTTATATAGACAGCGGCAGCAGGTCAGCCACTTTTTATTTTTATTGTACAGCATGAATACATTGTTAAGTTTTTAAATTTCTTACTGTCACAATAATTTCGTTCCTCTTTCATTATTTCATAGAGATTTCAGACAAATATTCAATGGTTTACAGCAAAAGAAGGACGTACTTCGTTGCTATGTCACTTCGCAGAAATATTTCGAGATTAGGGTTGGTACCATTCTGCAACACAATAGATGTCCGGCGAAGAGAGCGAGAAACTGTCCTATACATCAGGTGGGGGAAAAGTCTTACATGCGTATTTTAAGCCACCACATACGGCCACAGCGACAATATTGTCTTAGTAATGCTGTATCGATTCTTATGCCATGTATTTGTTGCTCTGTTCTGTCAGAATTGTTATAAAATAGCATTGATTGCTTTTCTCATTTTCTATAATAATGCAGTATTTCAAATTTTACAGATAAAAACTACTGCTTTCTTAAAAAAAGGTTTATTTAAGAACTAAAAATTTTATCACTGTTGCTATAACTAATTGTTATTTCAGTGTTTTAGCCCAGTTATTACTAAAAAACTTCTTATACCTGAGACCAAATACCGAAAAATGCCAGTTATTCAGAACCAAAATACCGGTATCGGTTTTAAATGGTCGGTTTTTCCCCATCCCTGTCTCAGAGAAGGCTGAACGTAATAACTCGCACATTCTCGTCTTTACGTGTGTCTACTGCCTTCCCAATTCCCATCTATCTTCCTCAACATCCTCACTCAGATACTGCAACTTTTCGTGATTTTATCCTCTCACTTCCGATTGGTTCAACTTTGTTTCGCTTAATGTATTCTTGTTGCAGCTTCTGTCATAATTCCTGCTTCTCGCTGTGGCACAGAGATCCTACAATATTTTCATTAGACGTGTTTCTCGTATTTCATAGACTTTCATTCCAGCCTCTTCCAAGATACAAATTATTCTTCTGAATCAAACTGTACTGCCCACTACGTGAAAAATAGGAAAGGAAGAAACATATCTCGCTTAGCTCGATTTGCAAATAGTGACAAACTACACAAAGAAATAATCAGTATTAGGTAGGTGTGGTTAAAGCCTCGTATGAGGTTAAAACCCTCACCACATTTTTGAATTCACTGTCATCGACTCGACAGTTGACAACCAGGTAGCAGGTTTGTCTTATGGTACTCATTGTTCCATGCAAGCGAGAAAATGATGCAAGTCCTTTTTTACTACTAATTCTCCGACAATTTACTTAAATATTGTATAATGAAGCGTGTAAAAAGAACTATCGACGAATTACTCGTTGACACCACTGCATTTCAGCTTCAATTTCGCAATAATTGTTCCAGTCGGTCCCTAAAATGGACAATGACACCTTTGTCAGAAAATGGCGGAATGGGGCAAGGCCCCGAAGGTGTTTTGGAGTAAATCCACGCATCTCCAAAAATGTGACAACTATTCTTCGATGATAACCCCCGCAAAAGACGACACTGAACAAACCCTGTATGAAATAATCGTACCTGAAGATATAACTTCGCTGTCTAAAATGAAGATTTAGAGGATACGTTCTGGCAAAATATTAGGATCTTTGCTTCTAACGACGACATCGAATCAAGAGCGAATGGGAGAAATATGTATGCAAAAAGAAAAGTTGGCAACTGAAGAGGAAAGTCACTCCAAAGAAATAAAAGAGCGTGATACAGAAACAAAACGACGTAAATTATATTTCATTACATCAGTGCCAAGAAAGGAAGACAACATATCAAACAACAAGTTAATTATCTTCAAAGTCAGATTCAAGATTTCTTACAGCATGACGGTAGCTCAGATAGAGATGTGGACTCACTATGCGGCGAAGAAGTATCCGAAGAAGAAGAAGAGCCTCGAATTTAAAGGAAGAATAGAGGACCTAAAGAAGTACACTGTTTACTATGTACCTTGACAGCTTAGCCTCATTAATTGAACCCTTTCTGGTTATCCTAATAATTCGCCTTTCCTGGAGACGAACGTATTATTTTTATGCAGATTTTTTTTTCAAGTATTACATTCAACCTTACGAGACATTTCAGTTCAATATTGTATTATGTAATTTGGTTGCAGTAGAAAATCGTTACAAGAGGTTGTTTCAAGAGTTCTTATTATGCAGTCATCCATTTTATCCATATTTGTAAGTGGGGCAAAGGTCCACACTGCGGGACTATACCACATTTTGTGGGGTAAAACCCTGTAATCTTTGTTTTAGCTAAACTGAAAATTCCTCTGTAATTTATAAGCAGACAGAGCTGTAATCTGACTGGTTGTAGGTACCAAGCCAAATTACGAACAGTTTGAAATCAGGGGAAATCTACCCGTCATTGACCAGTACATTAGGAATACTGAAAATTGTAGGGCTTCACCCCCACCTTATATCACTGACCATTTTTCCTGTAATTCGTAAATTTGAGAAATCTTGAGTCAGTTCCTAAATCTTTGCACTAACAGTTCTTGAGAAAAACTGATACACTGAGCGTTAGTATACGATTATAAACACACGTTGTGAACCAGAACACCAACAAATTTGTAGAGGTGGTATTACGAACGAAAACAGGAAAAAAGCCTAGTTAACTCGGGCCTTAACGTCAAACCACTGCACACCGTGCGACTGAATGCCGACTGGTGGTTTTTCTGTCTCTGCACTGTGACTGGAGCTGTTGCTCGTGGCTTCACTGCGCTGAAATGGATGATTGGAAAAGGCCTTCAATTTTTCAAAAAAAAAAAAAATTGTACTGATAACAAAATCGTTTTGTTGATTTAATGTGTTGCCAGACCCTTGCAGACGATGTATAAAAATCTCAGTTTCTTCTAATGTTGTCAGAGGGTGTCCCTTACGTTACCTGTGTAGTACTTCCAAACGCGTATCAACACCATCGGTGTTTTATTATTGTGAATTGGAGCAGGACGTTGAAAGAGTATTTCAAACGTCTTGCCTCTTTCACCCACATTAAACTTTTGGACAGTTTCCACACTTCAGATTATATACACCTGCTGCAGTGAATTTCGAGGCTTTTTAATTCACATGCTTCCTCAGTGTGAAGCGCGTTACTTCATTAGTCTCAAACCTTATCCGCAAATTGGCGTTACAAAATTGCCTAGCAATAATTTACAACTCACGGGCATGAACATGATTTTCTTGTCTTCCTGTTCACAATTAGCATACTGCCACTGATTTTACGTTGTTGTTGCTTTTAATTTTCTGTAGCAACTTAGTTACAGCTGAGACCGGATAACCATTGCTTACAGCAACTTGTTTTATAATGGCCATTTGTTTGTACCTCTCATGCTCGCTTAATGACAGTTTTAATAAGCTATTAATCATAAAAACAATGGTTCAAATGGCTCTGAGCACTATGGGACTAAACATCTGTGGTCATCAGTCCCCTAGAACTTAGAACTACTTAAACCTAACTAACCTAAGGACATCACACACACCCATGCCCGAGGCAGGATTCGAACCTGCGACAGTAGCAGTCGCGCGGCTCCGGATATTAATCATAGATCGGAAGTATGTCATCTTGGTTGTTTCAAGGTGCCGGAATTTTAAATCGATAACAATGTCTCCACAGGTCGGTTTTCTGTACATGCTAAAACTTTGTTTGCCTGCCTCTCTTGTAACCGTAATATCGAGATAATTGATGGCTCCTTTATTTTCGTACTCAACTCTAAACCAAACTTTTGAGAGAACAGCACTCTCCGTTATGTTCTTAATATCGTTTTCATCTGCTTCAAGTATCGCCATATGGCATCATCGACATAACGGTGATAGTAGATAACTTTGCTGGATACTGCATGATCGTCCCAAATGATTAAGGAAAATCTCGGCAACAACGGCGGCTAGGGAATTTCCCATTTCCCTTTCCTTTCAGGTTGGCGGTTGAACCTGAAGTAGTTACAGGAGCACGTCATTTCTAGACGCTCCATTAATTCAATTGTTTCACCTGTAGCCACGTTTTTGGGCTTTATAAGATTGTTCTTAATTGTTTTTCCCATCTCGCGAGCTGGGGCGTTATTGTATAAATTCATGACATCCAGGGATGCAAAGATGGAACTTTTGCGCTAACATAGCATTTATCGGGGCATCAGAACACTGGCTCTTGTTGGATTTTGAAGGCCTCTTCCAGTCGTCCACCTCGAGACAGCGCACTCATGATCAACAGCCCGACTCTCCCAGAAGAGACAGAAGAGGCAGTGGACCGGCTCACACACCGTCCTAGCAGCAGGACGCCTTGCAGACTGGCTTCCGTACATACCGAAAAACTGCGCACCGTACAACATCATCGAGCAGAAGCAAATGCAGTTACCATAACTGTCACAGTCTGCTCCCTCTAACTTAAGCTGCTGTACATAGTTTCACTTGTATAATGTATTGTTTATACCTTCAATGGTTTCATAGTCTCATTATCTCAAAATTTTAATATTTAATGACATTATTTCAGTTCTAGTTGCTACACATAATTCTATTTCTATCATTTTATGATGTTTTTGTATTGTACTATTTACACACTCATTGGCCTGGACTTTTAATATTTGAACGAGAATTTTTACCCAATTTTATTTTTTATACTTTCAGAGCAAGACCTTGTGGTTTTATAATTTTAATATTTCTCACTTCTAATATTTTAATGCAATAATTCAGTTTTAGTTCCTTGTCTACAAATTTAAAATTTAATTTTTTAGGGCTTTTACAGTTTTACACGTCCATTGGTCAACGATTTTAATTCTTTTGCAGATTTTTTTTTACATAATTGAATTTTAGTATAAGACGCTCTTTTCTGAAACTCGCAACATCCCACAATCTCTCTCTTTCCCCCCCCCCCCCCCCCCCCCCAGTGCCTTCTTTCCCCGCTCTCAGTCCACGTAATCCCTATTGCTCCATTCTATAATTTTACTATTTTATGCCGTTTACAGTTTACACAACCCATTCTTCTACACTACTAATATTTTAACGAGATTTTGTATGTGAGTATACTTTTTTATAATTTTAGCATAAGGCCCTGTCTTGTTAACTCATGACGTGGGTACCACTCCTCCTCCTTGCCTCCTTTGCTCTCTCCCAATCACCTTCGCTCCATCTTTTTCCCTCCCTATCCCCTCCGCCTTACCCCACCCTTTCTCCCTTCTCTCTCCCCAACCTCAAACGGAAACTAATTTAAAACACTGACGCCAGTTGCAAAACACAGTACTCTGATATGAGGTTCTGACACAGACAAGACGGGTTGCTGACACAGGTGAATTCTAGATTTATGTCCAGTTCTTTTGAACGAATTGTAACATATTGGCCGACACCTATTTAGTTTCACATTGCTTTAGATCTGAAATTGATCCAGAGCGGTCAAAACATGTCATGTAATTGAAAACATGTGCGACTTAGTCCGAAGAATAAATTAGAATTGTTATAAGGGAGATTCTTTCTCTCTCTCTCTTTCTCTTTCTTTTTTCTTTCTTTTTTCTTTTAGGAAACACGTCTGCAGTCGCACAGCAATCTTCGCCCCACAGTACCGCAGTATACCGCTAAAGGAGTCAAAGCAAAATATCGCAGCCAATATAGAAGAAACTATCAGCCTCGATTGCAGTAATGAAACCAACCTTTACCTAGTTTCTGCCCAAATATCTGAGCCTTCTTCAGAAGATATACGTGAATCTGTAATTTGTTCCAACAAATTATCCAACACACTATCCCGACTTACACTATTAGAATATATCGGCCCTTTCACAACAGATTGCTGCATAACGCACCCATCGTTATTAATGAAAGATGACATAGGACATAAAACAGCGAAACTGTAGTATGTAAACCCCATAATGCAATAATCTCGGTTAACCTGTACACAGGTGTTTTTATCAGTTAGTGTAGATATACTTCTTATTGCTGACAGTCACTGAATGCAGAATATTATCAAGATTAATTTTTTATCTTATTACTAAAAATAACGCGTGAGTAAACGAACAACACCACTTCATCGCCATGTAATAGCAAATGACCAGCATAGGTCAAATTATGTTTTACGTGTAAAAAATATGGTAATTGCGCGAACGGACGTGCAACGGCCTTTCATCGCCCTTATACTCTATCGACCGACAGAGGTCAATTTCAGTACGCACTGCAAAAGAGAATTATCGCCTCTTATATTAAAGGCTATTGTTAAATAGATGTGATATGATAAAACGTGCTTAAGCCGAAAAGACGCATAGGAAAATTTTATGGACACTTGACATGGGAAAACGGCATGTTCTTCGCAGGGAAGAATTAAAAAGAAATAAAAGATAGCTACTAATATGCCCATTTGCATGCCATAAACGGACAAGGATGAAGTCGTCTCTGGATTGCAACTACAAATAAATGTAAAGGGAATTAAATCCGAAAAGGTCCAGACGGACCAGCTAAACTTCATCCTGTCACCTGAGGCTCCATTTCACCGCTCATGGGCTAGTAACCACCTATATGAATATGCCGCGCGGAATTAGCCGAGCGGTCTAAGGCGCTGCAGTTATGGACTGTGCGGCCGGTCCCGGTGGAGGTTCGAGTCCTCTCTCGGGCATGGGTGTGTGTGTTTGTCCTTAAAATAATTTAGGCTAAGTAGTGTGTAAGCTTAGGGATAAGGTTAGGGAGGACGACGGTTCAATCCCGCGTCCGGCCATCCTGATTTAGGTTTTCCGTGATTTCCCTAAATTACTCCAGGCAAATGCCGGGATGGTTCCTCTGAAAGGGCAGCCGACTTCCTTCCCCATCCTTCCCTAATCCGATGAGACCGATGACCACGCTGTCTGGTCTCCTCCCCCAAAAACAACCAACCAACCAAGGTTAGGGACTGATGACCTTAGCAGTTAAGTCCCATAAGATTTCCCACACATATGAACGGTTTTTATATCAATACGAGTTGTCTATGGGATAGATGCCGGCATCTTAATTATAATGTAAGTCGGGGTAGTGTATTCGAACTTATATAATAACTGCGTTGGTCTTTTTTCTTTGACGCTGGCCGTTGTGGCCGAGCGGTCCTAGGCGCTTCAGTCTGGAACCGCGCGACCGCAACGGTCGCAGGTTCGAGTCCTGCCTCGGGCGTGGATGTGTTTGATGTCCTTTGGATAGTTAGGTTTAATAAGTTCTAAGTTCTAGTTGACTGATGACCCCAGAAGTTAACTCCCATAGTGCTCAGAGTAATTTTTTTGAGAAGTTACTTCGGCCCTCAGCCGTGAATTGATCCTTGTTGTTTTAAAGTGAAAACTGTGCATTGTGTTTTTCGAGGAATAGAGTCGTGTGTTCTTGTGTAACTAACAGTAACTGATCTTGGCCCCTTTCCACAACCTGATTCGTTCTGTCCTACGAAACCATACTTTTTTTAACACCTATGGACGAAGCTACTCTCTAGGTGTGAAATCAAGCAAAGTTATGGCAAGCAAGACGTTCATTCGAAGTACTGATCCCTGAAGGGACCATTCCTCGCCGTTCTCCGTACGCGACAAGTAATTTGCATCGTCTGGGAGAAACGCCCCAACCAAACGCATTCTTGCTGCGCCTCTCCTCCTACAGCCTATTATTACGGCCCGTTCACCACAGCCGAAGGGCGTCATCCGCCCCAACTCCGCCCACGCGCGAACGGGTTATTTCTTACGGAGCCCAAGTATAGGCGCGGAAAATTTACTGCGCTAGTGGGAAACGCGAGAACTAATCCGTAGTAGCAGGCAGGGGCTGCGCTGCAGTGCGAAAACGGCAAAAGTCGAGTGCGTGGCGCGTCGAGTGACGTGGATTTGGATACGCTGAAGTCGCGGGGTTTTATGTCAGAGCGCTCCCTACTCGCCACGCGGGAGATACGGTGAGCTTCTCCTTTTTTAATTTTTTTGTGGGCCTCTGTTAATCGGCGGTGGGCGGCCGGACGGCGGTGTATTTAGCGGAAGTGGGAACAAGTGGCTTTGTGTGGGCGCGCAGACAATGGCCGCGGACCCGCCCCACAGCCGGCGGTCACCATTAGCCGACGCCCAACAATGGCAGGCAGCGGCGAAGCGTAATTGCGCCGCATCAGGTGGGCGGCGGTGGCAGCTGACGGCTGACCGACCGTCACAGTGCGGTAGTGCGGGCGTAAGGGCGCCAGCACAGGGCTGCCGAGACAGCAGCTGAGCCAGCAGGGCCATCGAAGACTGGCGACAACGCGATCTACCTGCTGTTTGTTTTCAAATGTCATAAATACGCGGGCCGCGGTGGTCTAGCGGTTCTAGGTGCGCAGTCCGGAACCGCGCGACTGCTACGGTCGCAGGTTCGAATCCTGCCTCGGGCATGGATGTTTGTGATGTCCTTAGGTTAGTTAGGTTTAAGTAGTTCTAAGTTCTAGGAGACTGATGACCACAGTAGTTAAGTCCCATAGTGTTCAGACCCATTTGAACCATTTTTTTTGTCATAAATACGACCTGCCACTTGTAATGTTGATTCTCAAATCCAAAACTCCCTTGGATATACACTGAGATGACAAAAGTCATAGGATGGCAATATGCACATGTACAGATGGCGGTAGTATCACGAACAGAAAGTATAAAAGGGCACTGAACTGGCGCAGCTGTCATTTGGTCATGATTCATGGAAAAAGGTTTCCCACTTCATTACGGCCACACGAGTGGAATTAACAGACCCTGAACGCGGAACAGTAGCCGGACATAGACGCATGGTACACTCCATTTCGGAAAGCGTTAAGGAATTCAGTATTCCGAGATCCACTGTGTCAAGACTGTGCCGAAAATACCAAATTTCGGGCTTTACCTCTCATCACGGATAATGCATTGGCCGAAGGCCTTCACTGAACGGCCTTAGGCAGTGGCGTTTGCTGTATAATTGTCAGTGCCAACAGACAAGCAACACTGCTTAATATAACCGCAGAAATCAATGTGTGACGTACGACGAACGTATCCATTACGACAGAGCGGTGAAATGTGGCCTTAATGGGTTACGTGAGCAGACGGCCAACGCAAGTACATTTACTAACTTCACGACGTCCCTGCAGTGCCTCTGCAGGGCTCGCGAACACATCAGTTGGACCCTAGACGGTTGCAGAACTGTGCCCTGATCAGATGAGTCCAGATATCAATTGGTAGGAGCTGATGGTAGGGTTCGAGTGTGGCGCAGACCCCACGAAGCCATGGACAAAAAACATCAACAAGGCACTGAGATCACAATGGCGTGGACGATGTTTACATGGAATAGACTGGATCCTCTCGTCCAACTGAACCGATCATTGATTGCTTCCAAACAACGATGAAATTTTTATGGATGACAATCCGCCACAATTGGTGAGACGAACTTTCTGGACAATTCGAGCGAATGATTCGGCCACCCAGATAGACCGACGTCAATCCCATTGAACATTCATGGGACAGACTCGGGAGATGAGTCTGTGCACAAAACCCTGCACCAGTAACACTTGCGCAGTAATGTATGGCTGTAGAGGCAGCATGGGTGAATATTTCTGCAGGGGACTTCCAACGAATTGTTGAATCCATGCCACGTCGAGTTGCTGCATTATACTGAGCCAAAGACGGCCGACACGATATTAGGAGGTATCCCACGTCTTTTCTCAGGTCAGTGCATACTGTCTTTTGTCCATGGTTTCAGGTTGTCGTGTATGAGGCCGATGCTCCTTTAGTTTATCATTTTATACTCTTCAAAGGTGAAACACCCGATACCACATCACAAGTGTGAAAACGTTTTCAACTATGGTCAAAATTTGCCATTCGTTATTTGGAGTGTACAAATGCCATCAAACTCAAAAGTATAACTGATTCGATGTTACAGCACAGCTAATGTAATGTAAAATTAATGTTTTAATTCTGCTCTACAGAGTGATTCGGCTTGCCCCTGCCAACAGGTTTTATGCAACCCGCAACACGTTCAAAAACGATGAGTGAGATTTTCATATTTTCTAGCTCGCTACATGTAAACTATTAAATCTACAGAAAAAACGACCAGGACTTTTTACAGGAAATTTACTGTAGGTAAATATTGTGCTGGGATGTGTTTTCACTGGAAGGCAGGGTTTTTGAGTTATTCAAGAAATCGCGTTCGAAGGTCACCAAAGTTTTCGAGTTATTCAATGTAGACGCGTCGGATGGTCAACTATATATGTTTTTCTTGAATAATTCGAGAACTATAGTCTCTAGCAGAAACGTATGCCAGTACAAAATTGAACTACAATAAATTTGCTACAAAAAGGATCGGTTCATAATTTCTGTAGCACCAATAGTCTGCACACAGCGAATGAGAGAATATGAAAATTCTCTGAGTGGTATTTGAAGGTGTTGTGGGTTGTACAGAAGTCATAGGTAGGGCATGTGAATGACCCAGTATATTATATTTCATAATGTAATAAGAAGCTAGCCAAAGCATAACGCACAATTCCTAGATGCATGAATCTGCGGGCTTTCAATGTAAACCGAAGTAAATATCGTCATTCCATTGACGACATGAGAACAAAAAGTATTTAGTGTGTAACCATATCCAATAATAAATTTGAATACGCTTCGTAATTCGACAAAAGCAAAAAGTGTAAACAGCAAAACGTGTTATGTACAGACTGATTACTGAACGACTATTGGGTTGGGTTGGGTTGTTTTGGGGAAGGAGACCAGACAGCGAGGTCATCGGTCTCATCGGATTAGGGAAGGACGGAGAAGGAAATCGGCCGTGCCCTTTCAAAGGAACCATCCCGGCATTTGCCTGGAGCGATTGAGGGAAATCACGGAAAACCTAAATCAGGATGGCCGGACGCGGGATTGAACCGTCTTCCTCCCGAATGCGAGTCCAGTGTCGAACGACTATTATGATGCTTTACAAATAAAAGCGAAACGCGGATTCTGTGAAGCACTTAAGTCACAGCATGCTTAAGAGGAAAGACTTCAAATAACTGTTGATGACTAACGGGTACGGCGGAAGGCGGCCGTGCAAACAAACACGCCCTGTGTAATAGCCACTGAGACTGGATGAGCTCGCAGCTCATTAAGCGTCCGTACACCAGTTGTAGTCTCCGGAAACACTACCGAGTGCTGAGCAATGCTTGGCCACCCCGACGTCCCCGCACAGGGCTCTGGGAGCGCCGGCACGGGCTGCAAAGAAGCGGCGGCCGTTTGGAACACACAGACCCGCAAAAACCGAATCCCAACCCCAGCCTGCTCTCCGCCGCCGCCGCTGTGTTCCTCTGTGCCTGGCCACTTGCTTCGTCAGCGGCGACCACTCGCTTCGCAGCCGAGAGCCGGCAAGAAACGCCAGCGCCACCGAGCTGCCCTTGTCCCGCTCAGGGGGTCGTCACAGGCAAGGGGGAGGGGGAGGGGATGGGATGGGAGGTCCGCGGACCGCGACGGATGCCGAGAGGTTTTGCTGGTCCTCCGCCGATGCTCTGCTGCCTCGGCATTGTCGTACCGGAACTACAAACTCATCCATTTCTCACATTACGAGACGCCGGCGCGCTCCGCGGGAGAGGGTGATATGGTGAGTATTTGACGGTTCGGCCTGTGGGCTAAGCAAGAAAGACGAGCAAGGCCAAGTAGATCTGAGGGCTGAGCGATTGGATGACGGGTTTTCACGCGACCTTAAGAGTTCACGCTGCCTGAAGAGGCTGCAGATAATTGCAGTTAAGATACGCGGAAATGAAATATACGCGGTGAGACACTAAATATTGCCACCAAGAATAACACACACACACACATACATTGGCCATTAAAATTGCTACACCAAGAAGAAATGTAGATGATAAACGGGTATTCATTGGACAAATATATTATACTAGAACTGACATGTGATTACATTTTCACGCAATCTGGGTGCATAGATCCTGAGAAAACAGTACCCCGAACAACCATCTCTGGCCGTTATAACGGCCTTGATACGCCTGCGCATTGAGTCAAACAGAGCTTGGATGGCGTGTCCAGGTACAGTTGCCCATGCAGCTTCAACACCTTACCACAGTTCATCAAGAGTAATGCCTGGCGTATTGTGACGAGCCGGTTGCTCGGCCACCATTGACCAGACGTTTTCAATTGGTGAGAGATCTGGAGAATGTGCTGGCCAGGACAGCAGTCAAACATTTTCTGTATCCAGAAAGGCCCGTACAGGACCCGCAACATGCTGTCGTGCATTATCTTGTTGAAATGTAGGGTTTTGCAGGGATCGAATGAAGGGTAGAGCCACGGGTCGTAACACATCTGAAATGTAACGTCCACTGTTCAAAGTGCCGTCATTGCGAACAAGAGGTGACCGACACGTGTAACCAATGGCACCCCATATCATCACGCCGGGTAATACGCCAGTATGTCGATGACGAATACACGCTTCCAATGTGCGTTCACCACGATGTCGCCAAACACAGGTTCGATCATCATGATGCTGTAAACAGAACCTGGATTCATCCGAAAAAATGACGTTTTGCCATTCGTGCATCAAGGTTCGTCGTTGAGTCCACCATCACAGGCGCTCCTGTCTGTGATGCAGCGTCAAGGGTAACCGCTGATAGTCCATGCTGCTGCAAACATCGTCGAACTGTTCGTGCAGATGGTTATTGTCTTGCAAACGTGTCATCTCGACTGCTAGTGATAAGAGGCCTTTGGCATCCAGCACGGCATTCCTTATTACCCTCCTGAACCCACCGATTCCATATTCTGCTAACAGTCATTGGATCTCGACCAACACGAGCAGCAATGTCGCGATACGATAAACCGCAATCGCGATAGGCAGCAATCCGACCTTTATCAAAGTCAGAAACGTAATGGTACGCATTTCTCCTCCTTATACGAGGTATCACAACAAAATTTGAGTAGGCAGCGCCGGCCAACTGCTGTTTTTGTATGAGAAATCGGTTGGAAACTTTCCTCACGTCAGCACGTTGTAGTGTCGCCATCGGCGCCAATCTTGTGTGAATGCTCTTAAAAGCTAATCATTTGCATATCACAGCATCTTCTTCCTGTCGGCTAAATTTCGCGTCTCTAGCACGTCATCTTTTTTTTTTTTTTTTTCTCATCAGTCTACTGACTGGTTTGATGCGGCCCGCCACGAATTCCTTTCCTGTGCTAACCTCTTCATCTCAGAGTAGCACTTGCAACCTACGTCCTCAATTATTTGCTTCACGTATTCCAATCTCTGTCTTCCTCTGCAGTTTTTGCCCTCTACAGCTCCCTCTAGTACCATGGAAGTCATTTCCTCATGTCCTAGCAGATGTCCTATCATCCTGTCCCTTCTCCTTATCTGTGTTTTTCACATATTTCTTTCCTCTCCGATTCTTCGTAGAACCTCCTCATTTCTTACCTTATCAGTCCACTAATTTTCAACATTCGTCTATAGCACCACATCTCAAATGCTTCGATTCTCTTCTGTTCCGGTTTTCCCACAGTCCATGTTTCACTACCATACAATGCTGTACTCCAGACGTACATCCTCAGAAATTTCTTCCTCAAATTAAGGCCGGTATTTGATATTAGTAAACTTCTCTTGGCCAGAAATGCCTTTTTTGCCATAGCGAGTCTGCTTTTGATGTCCTCCTTGCTCCGTCCGTCATTGGTTATTTTACTGCCTAGGTAGCAGAATTCCTTAACTTCATTGACTTCGTGACCATCAATCCTGATGTTAAGTTTCTCGCTGTTCTCATTTCTACTACTTCTCATTACCTTCGTCTTTCTCCGATTTACTCTCAAACCGTACTATGTACTCATTAGACTGTTCATTCCGTTCAGCAGATCATTTAATTCTTCTTCACTTTCACTCAGGATGACAATGTCATCAGCGAATCGTATCATTGATATCCTTTCACCTTGTATTTTAATTCCACTCCTGAACCTTTCTTTTATTTCCATCATTGCTTCTTCGATGTACAGATTGAAGAGTAGGGGCGAAAGGCTACAGCCTAGTCTTACACCCTTCTTAATACGAGCACTTCGTTCTTGATCGTCCACTCTTATTATTCCTTCTTGGTTGTTGTACATATTGTATATGACCCGTCTCTCCCTATAGCTTACCCCTACTTTTTTCAGAATCTCGAACAGCTTGCACCATTTTATATTGTCAAACGCTTTTTCCAGGTCGACAAATCCTATGAAAGTGTCTTGAGTTTTCTTTAGCCTTGCTTCCATTATTAGCCGTAACGTCGGAATTGCCTCTCTCGTCCCTTTACTTTTCCTAAAGCCAAATTGATCGTCACCTAGAGCATTCTCAATTTTCTTTTCCATTCTTCTGTATATTATTCTTGTAAGCAGCTTAGATGCATGAGCTGTTAAGCTGATTGTGCGATAATTCTCGCACTTGTCAGCTCTTGCAGTCTTCGGAATTGTGTGGATGATGCTTTTCCGAAAGTCAGATGGTATATCGCCAGACTCATATATTCTACACACCAACGTGAATAGTCGTTTTGTGTCACTTCCCCCAATGATTTTAGAAATTCTGATGGAATGTTATCTATCCCTTCTGCCTTATTTGACCGTAAGTCCTCCAAAGCTCTTTTAAATTCCGATTCTAATACTGGATCCCCTATCTCTTCTAAATCGACTCGTGTTTCTTCTTCTATCACATCAGACAAATCTTCACCCTCATAGAGGCTTTCAATGTATCATTTCCACCTATCTGCTCTCTCCTCTGCATTTAACAGTGGAATTCCCGTAGCACTCTTAATGTTACCACCGTTGCTTTTAATGTCATCAAAGGTTGTTTTGACTTTCCTGTATGCTGAGTCTGTCCTTCCGACAATCATATCTTTTTCGATGTCTTCACATTTTTCCTGCAGCCATTTCGTCTTAGCTTCCCTGCACTTCCTATTTATTTCATTCCTCAGCGACTTGTATTTCTGTATTCCTGATTTTCCCGGAACATGTTTGTACTCCTTTCATCAATCAACTGAAGTATTTCTTTTGTTACCCATGGTGTCTTCGCGGCTACCTTCTTTGTATCTATGTTTTCCTTCCCAACTTCTGTGATGGCCCTTTTTAGAGATGTCCATTCCTCTTCAACTGTACTGCCTACTGCGCTATTCCTTATTGCTATATCTATAATGTTAGAGAACTTCAAATGTATCTCGTCATTCCTTAGTACTTCTGTATCCCACTTCTTTGTGTGTTGATTCTTCCTGACTAATGTCTTGAACTTCAGCCTACTCTTCATCACTACTATATTGTGATCTGAGTCTATATCTGCCCCTGGTACGCCTTACAATCCAGTATCTGATTTCGGAATCTCTGTCTGACCATGATGTAATCTAATTGAAATCTTCCCGTATCTCCCGGCCTTTTCCAAGTATACCTCCTCCTCTTGTGATTCTTGAACAGGGTATTCGCTATTACTAACTGAAACTTGTTACAGAACTCAATTAGTCTTTCTCCTCTTTCATACCTTGTCCCAAGCCCATATTCTCCTGTAACCTTTTCTTCTACTCCTTCCCCTACAACTGCATTCCAGTCGCCCATGACTATTAGATTTTCGTCCCCCTTTACATACTGCATTACCCTTTCAATATCCTCATACATTTTCTCTATCTGTTCATCTTCAGCTTGCTACGTCGGCATGTATACCTGAACTATCGTTGTCGGTGTTGCTCTGCTGTCGATTCTGATTAGAACAACCCGGTCACTGAACTGTTCACAGTAACACACCCTCTGCCCTACCTTCCTATTCATAACGAATCCTACACCTGTTATACCATTTTCTGCTGCTGTTGATATTACCCGAGACTCATCTGACCAGAAATCCTTGTCTTCCTTCCACTTCACTTCACTGACCCCTACTATATCTAGATTGAGCCTTTGCATTTCCCTTTTCAGATTTTCTAGTTTCCCGACCACGTTCAAGCTTCTGACATTCCACGCCCCGACTCGTAGAACGTTATCCTTTCGTAGATTATTCAACCTTTTTCTCATGATAACCTCCCCCTTGGCAGTCCCCTCCCGGAGATCCGAATGGGGGACTATTCCAGAATCTTTAGCCAATGGAGAGATCATCATGACAATTACAGGCCACATGTCGTGTGGATACACGTTACGTGTCTTTAATGCAGTGGTTTCCATTGCCTTCTGCATCCTCAGTCGTTGATCATTGCTGATTCTTCCGCCTTTAGGGGCAATTTCCCACCCCTAGGACAAGAGAGTGCCCTGAACCTCTATCCGCTCCTCCGCCCTCTTTGACAAGGCTGTTGGCAGAATGAGGCTGACTTCTTATGCCGGAAGTCTTCGGCCGCCAATGCTGAGAGTACTAGTGTGTACAAGCGGTGTCGTTTAAAGCTGTCAGAAAGAATGTTCCTGATGAATAACGAAGCGGGCATCCGTCAATCATGACTGACGAGATGGTTAATAAGATCGAATGAACGAATCGTATCGGCTGTCGATCTACTTTGGACAAGGTCAACCCAATGTTTCCAGGAATCTCCAGATCCCTTCTCCATAAAATCATTACAGAAACACTCGGTTTTAGAAAACTGCGTACGAAGTAGATATCAAAACAGCTCACAGATCAATACAAAGTTAACAAAATGGCATCTTCACGGGAATTTTTCAAGCGTTTCGAACTGCATGGTGAACAAATCCTCGAAACTCTTGTGTCTGGCGACGAAAGTGAGTGCTCTGCAACACGCCTGAGACGAAGAGACAACCAAACGAAGAGGTAATCAATACAATGGCGACATTCGTCCTCACCAAAAGCAGAAACTTCCAAAGCGTTCTTCTGGCCAGAAAATTGGTGGCCTCTTTCTTTTGGGAATGTAAAAGCATTTTTATTGAATTTTAGCCGCAGGAGAAAACACTGTGTAACCTTAACAAAACTGCGGAAGAAAAGAAGAGGCGTGTTAACAAAGGGAGTGTGCTTGCTGCTTGACAATAAACGTTGACACACAGCCACCACCACAAAGCAACGCTTGGAGGCTTTCGTTTGGGAAATCACCTACCCCACTCACAACCCCGGTTCAGCACCTCCAGGTTTTCGTCTTTTCACCTCACTGAAGTTGTTTAAGGGCTGCAGTAGATTTTCTGCCGACGGTGAGGTTTAGAGTACCGTCAAACAATGGGTCGATAAAGACGGCGGGAGACTTCTTTGATGAAGGTATAAGGAAACTCTTTCACAGACTTGAAAAGTGCACAGAGAAAGAAAAATAATGTAGCGCTGTTAATCTGTAAAGTCTTCATAAATATGCAGCATTTTCGATTTTTAAACACGAGTATTCTCAATTTCTGCACATGCCTCATGTGAGTGGAAAGATTAGGGTAGAAGATGGAAAAAGACCGACCACAGCAACCAACTAGTTGAAAGACTGATAACTAAAAAAAGGTAATAGTATTGTTCCAATGGTTCAAATGGCTCTAAGCATTATGGGACTTAACATCTGAGGTCATCAGTCCCCTAGACTTATAACTACTTAAACCTCACTAACCAAAGAACAGTACACACATCCACGCCCGAGGCAGGATTCGAACCTGCGACCGTAGCAGCAGCGCGGTTCCGGACTCAAGCGCCTAGAACCGCTGGGCCACAGCGGCCGGCGCCGAGTGAGTTCTCCTGTAATAAACGTTCATAAGTAATGTTTTAAAACGTTCCTTCAGAGCGGTCTTCATAACTGACAATCAGTTTAACTTTTCAAATATTAACAGCCGGCCAGCCGCTGTGGCCGAGCGGTTCTACGGGCTTCAGTTTGGAACCGCACGGCCGCTACGGTCGCAGGTTCGAATCCTGCCTCGGACATGGATGTGTGTGATGTCCTTAGGTTAGTTAGGTTTAAGTAATTCTAAGTTCTAGGGGACGAATGACCTCAGATGTTAAGTCCCATAGTGCTCAGAGCCATTAACAGCCGACTGTCACCAGGGCTTTAGTCAGAATAAGAGTGTCAAAAAGGACGGGTTGGGATCCAGTCGCACCTTGGTTTCCGATTGAGAGTAAGAGGTTTCTTACTTTGAAGTAAGCCTTATCATTGTCATAACTGTTTCCTAATCTGTTTAATCTTTAAGCACAGGTGCGCATCTTAACCCCGAACCTTTCGACGTACATCTCTCAAATTAAAAGTTACGTCATCTGTTTCAGTAAATGAAACTCTCTTCTCATCAATGGTGCTTATATAGTTATCATGTGTTGCATAAGGACAGTTAATAAGACAGATTGTGTCCAGCGTGGCAGTCAACACCGCTGTTTCACCCGGTAAAGGGCGGGCTGCAGATCGGGTCGTCTTGTCATGTTGTTGTTGTTGTTTTGATTTCTCTTGTAATGGAAATGAAGTCCCATGCTTCTTGACAGAGCGTAGTGGAACGATGCGGGAGACCCGCACGCCGTACTAGGCAAGGTCCTAATGGAGGTGGTTTGCCGTAATAGTGACGAATGATAATGATAAAGAAGACGCAACAACACCCAGTCATCTCGGGGTAGATGAAAATCGCTGGTCCCGCCGGGAATCGAACTCGGGATCCGCGCTCGGGAAGCGTGAACGCTACCTCGAAACCACGAGCTGCGGACTCTCTTGGAATAGCTAATTCATTTCACAAATGTGTTCTTTTTCTAAAAAGACAAACTTTTTGATTATATATTGTTAGATAAACAGGTTGTGTGAAATATATACTTATATGGATATGTTGTCTGTTCTTTGTAAGAATGTCTTCCACGAGTAAGGAGTGTGTTGGGGTGGGACACTACGAATGTAGTGTGTGGACATACAAGGTGAGAATGCGGGTCTCGCGGGAGGCGTGCGCGAGATAGTCCCTGCAGTCGCGCTATCCTCTGTGCCCTCGGTGGCTCAGATGGACAGAGCGTCTGCCACGTAAGCAGGAGATCCCAGGTTCGAGTCGAGGTCGGGGCACATATTTCCACTTGTCCCCGTTGATAATATATCAACGCCCGTTAGCAGCTGAAGGTATTAATATAATCTAATTTCGGTTGTGTGAAAGGAAAGTTATATTGGTGGGTCCTCCGTTCAACGTTTTCCTTAATTCCAGTAAGAACCATGTTCCACTGGTCTCTGGCAGCAGACGACCGACGCGGGTGCCTTTGTTAGAGAATGATGTCGCCTGCAGTGCCTCGCGTGGGCTCGTGATCATGTCTGTTGGACCATACACGAATGGCAAACCGTAGCCTGGCCTGATGGTAGGATTCGAGTGAGGTGCACACCCCATGAAGCCATGGGTCCAATTTGTCAACAAAGCACGGTGCAAGCTGGTGGTGATTCCCTAACGGTATGGGTTGTGTCTACATGGATTTGAATCGTTCGTTGAGTGGAAATGGTTATGTTCAGCTACTTGGAGAACATTTGCAACCATTCCCAAACAACGATGGAAGTTTTGTGGATGACAATGCACCATATCACCGTGCCACAATTGTTGTGATTGGTTTGAAGAACATTCTGGGCAGTTCGAGCGAATGATCTGGCCACCCAGAACGCCCGGCGCGAATCCCATCGAACATTTATGGGACATAATCGAGAGGTCAGTTCGTGCACAAAACAGTGCACAGGCAACACTTTGCCAATCATGGACGGCTATAGAGGCAGCATGGCTCCATATTTCTGCAGGGGACTTCCAACCACTTGAGTCCATGCCACGTCGAGAAGCTACACAACGCTGGGCATGATATTAGAAGGCATCCTAGGAGCTTCGTCATCTCAGTGTACATTCAAGCATCTGTTTCTATATTTTTGTCCACCTACTGTACCTGGTTGTGTTACTAATAAGAAGCTTTAGATCAAATCTCATGTATTTTCCCGTTCTTAATGGATGGTATACGTACAGACTGGTACACGAGATTATCAGGGGAAATGTGGCGACGCCTTCGACCATGGTAGGTGCGAGAGAGAGGCTCCGAGCCTGAAACACGAAGCCTTGACGAGGCCTGAGCGCTTGGGTGGTCTCTTTGAAGACAGTGGCATAGCTGCGGCTGGCATTCCATCGGGCGCAAGTATTGGCCGACCGCTAGCCCATCCCAACAGCAGCTCCCCCCCCCCCCCCCTTTCCCGCCGCTCCACTCCTTCTGGTGGAAATGTCAGCTGCAACCTTCCTCTGCTGACGTTTTGAGTGTTGTTCCTCTCAACCAACTTCGCAACCAACATGATGAACACAATCTGACATTCGCAGCAGTCCGAAAACAAGTCTACTTCCACATCTGGGTTCAGAAAGCCCGCGTAAGTTGCGTGGAGCATAAACTGTACCACTGTTATTCAGAAATGGCTGAAAAATAAAAACGGTCGTGTGGCAATATCGACTGGGAGCCCCCATAAGGTTCTGTTGGGCATCCTAGTGCAAGGCTTTTTATTTGCCTCCATTTCAGCGACTTGCACATCGATAATAGTGCAATGATCACTACACAGCACTCGGTGCCCAAGCTGATAAAATCTCCGACACGGCCTGGAATCGATCTCTGACTTCGTACGTGGCAATCAGCCGTGCTGATCACGCAGCTGCGGAGCGAGACAGAAAGGGCTGAAAGCTCTGTCGTTCGTGGAGACTGTTGCTTTACCAACTGCATAGCCACATGAAGAGTGAAAATGGAAAATTTTTTAAGTACCAAATCTAACGTTTGTCAGGAGAACGGAAGAGCTGTGTATCTCTGATTGTACATAGCTGAACTGTATCGAAAAAGCTGTAAAGGTATTGTGATACCACAGAATTATGCTACTCACCACATCACCGCAAACAAATAACGAGACAATAAATACTTTATTAAAAATGTTTTAAGTGCCGTATCAGGAAACTAATGGTTCTAAGTGCAATTCCAGGAAACCAATAAGGAATTGACAATAAGAAAGTTTTTCCAAGGTGATTCTTGTAACGAAGGGAACAGTAACCATACACTCTTCATAATGTGATTTATTTACACAAATAGCGCAGTCACCGGTTTCAAACCGACAGGTTCATCTTGGGGCGGCTGTTTACGTTTATATTACATTTGTTATTGTTTACATTAGTTGTTAGGTGTTTTTTTAACGAGTTCAAACTGTTTTATTAAGGTTGACACCAAAGTTTCTCCTATAAGACCCAGGGAGTCTCTTAGAAGTATACTTGTATAGAGAGCTACCATATCGAAGCTCTCGGTCCAGTCGGAAGTTCCTGAACTGTTGAGCGAAATGATCCAAGTTCCATATATCATCCTGGTAATTTGATCACTGTCAGGTGTTTTTACACTACTGGGCATTAAAACTGCTACACCACGAAGATGACGTGCTACAGATGCGAAATTGAACCGACAGGAAGAAGATGCTGTGATATGCAAATGATTAGCTTTTCACAGCATTCACACAAGGTTGGCGCCGGTGACGACACCTACAACGTGCTGACGTGAGGAAAGTTTCCAACCGATTTCACATACACAAACAGCAGTTGACCGGCTTTGCCTTGTAAAACGTTGTTGTGATGCCTCGTGTAAGAAGGAGAAATGCGTACCATCACGTTTCCGACTTTCATAAAGGTCAGATTGTAGCCTATCGCGACTGCAGTTTATCGTATCGCGACATTGCTGCTCGTGTTGGTCGAGATCCAATGACTGTTAGCAGAACATGGAATCGGTGGGTTCAGGAGGGTAATACGGAACGCTGTGCTGGATCCCAACGGCCTCGTATCACTAGCAGACATTGCGGTGAACGCACATTGGAAGCGTGTATTCGTCATCGACATACTGGCGTTATCACCCGGCGTGATTGTATGAGGTGCCATTGGTTACACGTCTCGGTCACCTCTTGTTCGCATTGACGGCACTTTGAACAGTGGACGTCACATTTCAAATGTTCGACTGCTGCCCTGGCCAGCACATTCTCCAGATTTCTCACCAACTGAAAACGTCTGGTCAATGGTGGCCGAGCAACCGGCTCGTCACAATACGCCAGTCACTACTCTTGATGAACTGTGGTACTGTGTTCAAGCTGCATGGGTAGCTGTACCTGTACACCTCATCCAAGCTCTGTTTGACTCAATGCCCAGGCATATCAAGGCCGTTACTAGGGCCAGAGGTGGTTGTTCTGGGTACTGATTTCTCAGGATCTATGCACCCAAATTGCATGAAAATGTAATCACATGTCAGCTCTAGTATAATATATTTGTCCAATGAATACCCGTTTATCATCTGCATTTCTTCTTGGCGTAGCAATTTTAATGGCTAGTAGTGCAGTATGTTTTTGCATCGTTGTTGCTGACAATTGGGCGGAGTAGCATTCCTTCCTTGTGGACTATAGGTAGAAAGTGCTTCACGTCCGGTCATGGAGACGGCGGGCTAGAGGCCGCTGGTATGGGCGGGAGTGGATATAAAGGCGGTGCCCAACGGAAGGCAGTGAGTCACCAGGCATGCCTGTAGATGGCAACTAGTCGGCTAGACGAAATATCGCCCCAGCTAAACGACGCCACCGGGCTGAATACCGGAGAAATATTGAAAATTTTTGCTATGCTGGGAAAGTCGCACAACTTTCACGGCACTGAGCGTTGAGACTGCACGAAGAATGTGACATTACGTCCAGTCACAATTTACACCTGTGTGTAACTAATAACTTGTACGTATGTCGTTCCAGACCATTCTTCAATGGCAACAGAGAACCAACAGAAGAGACAAATGGACACACTGCATGTGAATTGAATACTCTTAGCGGAATCAATGCAAATTATAAAAGTGGATATATGTGTTTATGATTGTATGTATGTGTGTTCCACATCTCCTCATAAACCACCTGACCGATTTCAACCAAACTTGGTACACATATCATTTACTGTCTGGAAAGGATCTCTGTGGGAATAAGAACCAGAGGAGTTGGGTTGGGGGTGGGAGTGAAAAAGTAGTGTAGCCCACGACATGGGAATACCCGGACTTCAGTTATCCAGTATTTTAGAATCAGATAACTTGGAGACTTGCAACCAACTTCACACATAATTTTAAACCTTCAGTAAGCTTTTTCTTCCTAACGATCCCCACAAAATGGTGAAAGGGAAACACTAAAAAGTTTGTCACTTACATTTTCGTTGTTCGTGCAGTGAAACTGCCACACGAAGCATCACGTTTTAATTTATTACTTCTTTACTACTGACTGAATTCGTGACAGACAGTATTCACATATGCCATTGAATGTACTAGAAAAATGACATCATTATGTGACACTTTGCTCAGAACATGCAAAACTACCTCATCATGCAAGATCTTTAAGTTTATTACTTTGCTGCTACTGATCCTATTTGCAACACCTTTTTTCAGGCGGTATCCACATTTGTCGTGAGTGTACCTACAAAAATATACCATTGTACAACACGCAATTCAGGAAGTACGACATAAAATACTGAGCTCAATGAAAAATTGCCACATCATACATGACGTTTTAATTTATAATTTTTTGCTATTAGCTCCATTCCCAACACATTTCGCAGACGCATTCTACATATGCCACTGTATGTACCTAGAAGAATAGATCATTTTACGAGATATGGTTTAGGCGATATGACGTCATAAACACTGAGATGCGTAAGAAACTGACACATCCTGTGTGACGTTTTAATTTATTTCTTATTTATTACCAATCTATTCACAACACATTTCACAGACATTAGGCACATATATGGCTGGATGTGCCTGCAAAATTATATCATCTTACAGAATATAGTTCAGGAGATATGATGCCATAAACATCCATCTGTGTGAAAATGAAACTGCAGGGCTAAATTCACTAGGCATACATGTGAAATAAGTGTACAAGCACGCGTGAAGTCTGTTAAATATGTGAGAAGTACACACATCAAAAAATGCTTTACATCACCCCGTTTCCCAGAACTCGTGAAGACAGACGTTGACTGGTGATATTGTGTCACGGCCACAGTCCCTTTGACTGTCACCAAACCCACCCAAAGATGTAAACAACCAAGCATGACCAGTGCTTATTAGACGGAGTGAGTGCGACAGCCGATCAGTTCCAGTCATACCACCAGGAACGAGGTTAATGACTCGTGTTGTCTGTAGTTCAACCATCTCCAGACGGTCAATACCGCGCTTCGATCGCGTCCGCATTGTTACTTTGTGCCAGGAAGGGCTCTCAACAAGGGAAGTGTCCAGGCGCCTCGGAGTGAACGAAAGCGGTGTCGTACATCGAGGAGACAGGAACTGTCAATGACAGGCCTCGCTCAGGTCGCCCAAGGGCTACTACTACAATGGATGACCGCTACCTACTGGTTGTGGCACGGAGGAACCCTGACAGTAACGCCACCATGTTGAATAATGTTCTTCGTGCAGCCACAGGACGTCGTATTACGACTCAAACTGTGAGCAATAGGCTGTATGATGCGCAACTTCACTCCCGACTTCCACGGCCAGTCTATCTTTGCAACCACGACACCATGCAGCGCGGTACAGATGGGCACAACAACATGCCGAATGGACTGATCAGGACTGGCATCACGTTCTCTTCACTAATGAGTGTCGGAGACGTGTTTGGAGGCAACCCAGTCAGGCTGAACGCCTTAGACACACTGTCCAGAGAGCGCAGGAAGGTAGAGTTTCCCTGCTGTTTTGAGGTGGCATTATATGGGGCCGACGTACGCCGCTGGTGGTCATGGAAGGTACCGTAACGGCTGTACGATACGCGAGTGCCATCCTCCGACCGACAGTGCAACCATATCGGCAGCATGTTGGTGAGGCATTTGTCTTCATGGACGAAAATTCGCGCCCCCAGCGTGCACATCTTGTGAATGACTTCCTTCAGGATACCGACATTACTCGACTAGAGTGCCCAGCATGTTCTCCAGACGTGAACCCTATTGAACATGTCTGAGATGGATTGGAAAGGTCTGTTTATGGACGATGTGACCTACTAACCACTCTGAGTGATCTACGCCGAATCGCCGTTGAGGAGTGGGACAATCTGGACCAACAGTGCCTTGATGAACTTGTGTATAATATGCCATGACGAATACAGGCATGCATCAGTGTAAGAGGGCGTGCTACTGAGTATTAGAGGTACCAGTGTGGACTGCAGTCTGGACCATCACCTTTCAAGGTCTCGCTTCATGGTGGTACAACATGCAATGTGTGGTTTTCATGGGCAATAAAAAGGGCGGAAGTGATGTTTATGTTGATCTCTATTTCAATTTTCTGTACAGGCCCCAGAACTCTCGGAACTGAGGTGATGCAAAACTGCCGGCCGGGGTCGTCGAGCGGTTCTAGGCGCTACAGTCTTGAACCGCGCGACTGCTACGGTCGCAGGTTCGAATCCTGCCTCGGGCATGGATGTGTGTGATGTCCTTAGGTTAGTTAGGTTTAAGTAGTTCTAAGTTCTAGGGGACTGATGACCTCAGCAGTTAAGTCCCATAGTGCTCAGAGCCATTTGAACCATTTTTTGATGCAAAACTGTTTTTGATGTGTGCATGCGAGCAAAGTTGTGGGTGAAAAGTTCATGGAATGATTTTCATTCAAATTTGGTTCATATTAGTTACAAACTGGAAAGAAATAGTGCAGGCTTAAGAACCACCAGCATCCTACTGGGGGGTGGGGGGGCATAATAACACGGATAGAGAAAGGAGGAGGAGGAGGAGGAGATGGACAGACAGCGAGAGATAAGGAGGAGACAGAGGCAAATAGGAGGAGGAGTAGATGGATAGAGATAGAGCATGGGTAATGGCCCGAGACAGGATAGAGGAGGAGATGGACAGAGAAAGGAAAGAGGAGGAGATGGACAGAGAGAGGGGAGAAAGAGAGAGACAGATTGAGGAAGAAGGATATTGTCTAGCAGTGTGGAAGGAGGAGATAGAGAAAGGGATAGGAGCAGATAGACAGAGAGTAAGGGGTGGAGAGGGTGGACAGAAAGGGGGCGGCGTGTTGGACAAAGGGAGGGGTGGAGAGGATGGACAGTGACAGGCGGATGGATAGAAAGAGGAGGAGAGGTGGATAAAGAGATGGGATGGGTGGAGAGAGGGTAAGGAGGAGATACGTAGGGAGAGGGGCAAGGACGAGATGGAGAGGGGGACAAGAATAGATGGACAGAGAGAGGGGAAAGGAAGATATGGACAGACGGAGGAAGGAGGAGGACTAAAAGAAGATTGTAATAATGTCTGGGTAACGCCTTGTTTCTAAACTAGAGTGTCGATAAATATCCGATAAGCATCTAATGAACTCTTCTGTTTGATACTCAGCCAATGGGAGTGGCACATTAGTGAACAAATGAATCCGTCACGGAAGGGACAAATCTAATCGATTCGCGAAACTGCGAATCTTTGTCGGTCGAGTTCGGAGCCAGAAGAAGCCACCCCGGAAATTTGTGTATAATAACGCGGACAATGGCTTTTATTAACCCCAGCGCAATTAAAATGGTACGGACGCCATTTTCTGGCAGTAGGGGGACGGGGGGCGCTAAAACGTCTCCAGAAAGCCGCGGAGCCCCTCCCCTCTGCTCTCATAACAGCCTGTTAAAAATCCATTCAGCGCTAGAATTAAAACCAACACAATTACGAGGCTGCAAAGTAACCGTTCCGGTGCTAAATGTTTTTCACAGTGGACGCCTCCGGCTGCAATAAAAGCAGCGGAAATGGGCGGGAGGACAAAAAAAGAGTGGGAGAGGACGGAAAAAGGGAACATAAAAGAACTGAGGGGAGGGGACGCGGAACGCAGGCCGCAGAGCGGGTCGGCCGCGGAGCTGTTACGGGCGGCTGGTGTCCGCTGGCCATAAGCGAAGCCTTCTGCTGAAGCCGTACAGGATTATCGCGAGCAGCCTCGCCGGCGCCTTGCCGCAGAGGAATTCCGAAGGCGGATAGAGAGGTCGGGGAATTAAAGGCGTCGGTGGGACCTCATCTTAGGAGAGCAAGTCTGGTGGCAGAGCGCACCGACCTCCAGTTCAGGAAACAAGATAACCAATGTCACGTGATCACGGTTTAAATTAAACTGCGTTTCAAATATCTCTGTGGTGCACCAACGTTAACCTTTGGTCAGCAAAACGTAGTCAGCCAACCGTGGATTACGGGCAGTTGTCTGGACTAGGTTATACACTACTGACCATTAAAATTGCTACACCACGAAGCTGACGTGTTACAGACTCGAAATTTAACCGACTGGAAGAAGATGCTGTCATATGCAAATGATTAGCTTTTCAGAGCATCATACAAGGGTAGCGAGGACGGCGACACCTACAACGTGCTGACATGAGGAAAGTTTCCAACCGATTTCTCATACACAAACAGCAATTGACCGCCGTTGGCTGGTGAAACGTTGTTGTGATGCCTCGTGTAAGGAGAAGAAATGCGTACCATCACGTTTCCGACTTTGATAAAGGTCGGATTGCAGCGTATAGCGATTGCGGTTTATCGTATCGCGACCTTGCTGCTCGCGTTGGTCGAGATTCAATGACTGTTAGCAGAATATGGAATCGGTGGGTTCAGGAGGGTAATACGGAAAGCCGTGCTGGATCCCAACGGCCTCGTATCACTAGCAGTCGAGATGGCACACATGTTATCCGCATGGCTGTAACGGATCGTGAAGCCACGTCTCGATCCCTGAGTCAATAGATGGGGACGTTTGCAAGACAATAACCATCTGCACGAACTGTTTGACGACTTTTGCAGCAGCATGGACTATCAGCTCGGAGACCATGGCTGCGGTTACCCTTGACGCTGCATCACAGACAGGAGCGCCTGCGATGGTGTACTCGACGACGAAACTGGGTGCACGAATGGCAAAATGTCATTTTTTCGGATGAATCCAGGTCCCGTTTACAGCATCATGATGGTCGCATCCATGTTTGGCGACATCACGGCGAACGCACATTGGAAGCGTGTATTCGTCATCGCCATACTGGCGTATCACCCGGCTTGATGGTATGGGGTGCCATTGGTTACACGTCTCGGTCACCTCTTGTTCGCATTGACGCCACTTTGAACAGTGGGCGTTACATTTCAGATGTGCTACGCCCCGTGGCTCTATCCTTCATTCGATCCCTACGAAACCCTGCATTTCAGAAGGATAATGCACGACCGCATGTTGCAGGCCCTGTACAGGCCTTTCTGGATACAGAAAATGTTGGACTGCTGCCCTGGCCAGCACATTCTCCAGCTCTCACCAACTGACAAAGTCTGGTTAATGGTGGCCGAGCAACTCTTGATGAACTGTGGTATCGTGTTGAAGGTGCATGGGCAGCTGTACCTATACACGCCATCCAAGCTCTGTTTGACTCAAAGCCCACGCGTATCAAGGCCGTTATTACGGCCAGAGGTGGTTGTTCTGGGTAATGATTTCTCAGGATCTATTAACCCAAACTGCTTGAAGAGGTAATGACATGTCAGTTCTAGTATAATATATTTATCCAATGAATACCCGTTTATCATCTGCATTTCTTCTTGGTGTAGCAATTTTAATGGCCAGTAGTGTATAACAGGTGTTTTTAATTTTGTTACTAAGAACTGGACAAAAAAATCCAAATATCAATTCGCCATGCTAATTTTTGGTTTTAAATAAACATTTCTTAAGAAACCGAATAATTTTTATTCACAAAATTCCCACTGCTTTTAAAATATTGCATTATTATAGAAAAGGTGCACAGCGATCAGTGCTATTTCAATAACAATGCCAACAGAAACGAGCAATAAACACACGGCATAAGAATTGGTACAGCATTGCTGAGACAAGGTATATATCACCATGTGGTGTGGCCTTTTGGATGCTACGCATGTACAGTCGTGGTCAAAACGAGCGAGACTCCTCGCCTTTTCGTTATGCTGATCCGCACAGCTTTAAAGTCTGCTACGCAGCATACAAGTCAAGGCGACGAAGTGCTACCAACATGCTATGCACAGGTGTGAAATTGAAAAACTATCCGAACTTTGTCAGACTGTTTTCAGTCGCTTGTAAGACTATATTAATGCTGGTTAGTGTGTTAAACAACACGTACATATAAGATATAAATGAAAGAAGAAACGCCAATTAGTATGAAATGTACTAATAAAAATGAATTTCTTACACCACCAAGGGACCGTATACCGCAAGAAGTGCGATACATTTCCGCTTATTAGGTCTACCTGTACTCTAGGTAAATGAGTTTTAAGGGTTGGGTAGACAGATGACAGTCAAGAAATTGAGACTAGTAGGGTTCCATTTTTACCGATTTAGGTGACGAAATCCTAACAACGAAAATAGCTACGACAGCTACTGAAGATGAGGGCCGCATAAACAACACCCGCTACTCTTTATTCGAAATGTTCTAGTTGCAGTCGATACAGCAGCATATTAATCGTAGTTACGCTTTCGATCCAAATCACGTTTACAGGAAGGCAAATAAAATCCATTTGCATATACACGTGGTAATTCAGATCCCAGTATTAATGCCACCGCATTTTACAAGTGCGAGCATTCCCATTGCTAGCTAGCTTAAGAAACACTTCGGCTAATGAACGTTTTCTGGCTGTGGCGAGTCTAACGGAGAATTCGAAACATTGTAGAATACGTTTAGCAGCTATGTAGCCGTTTATTTCCTGGGGTTGTGCTGAATTATTCTACTAAATTTACTCGCTAATAACAGTATTTTGTTATTTCGACAAACATCACGAATGATTGTCACATACGCGGTGACATAAAGACAGAAAATTTATGTTTTTGACTCCAGGAAGCTCTATGCAACAGAAACTGTAAATGTGGGGTAATAACAGAGGGATGTTTGCCTGGATTGTCTGCTAGCGTAGGGAAAGGTGTTTGCTACTGCAAGGGAGGTCTGGTTTGTTTTCGGTTCTAATCTCGATGGAGGCAGATAGACTATCAGTAAAGCAATTGTAAGAAGTTTTTATTGCTACCTTTATTATGTACCGGCGCCCTGTGGAAATATGAAAATCTTGTAGAATTTCATACCTGTTTTTGCCTACTTTTTCCGCATCTGTCAATAAATAAATTGGGTTTAGTGTGGCACTGAATGATTTTTAACTGAATTTCGTTATGAATCTTCACACATTGCTAAATTTGCACACTTTCATGGTAGGTCAGCAACGGTAATCCGGAATGACTGGTCTGAACGTTGACACAGACCGTTTTTGTAGTCGCATGCGCGTAATATTTTGCTAATTCGTAAGCATCTGGGGTACTTTGTCTTGCTAAAACAGTTATGTTCTCTCGATAAGCTGAAATTCATTTTTATTAGTACAGTTCATACTAATTAGCGTTTCTTCTTTCATTTATATCTTACATTTACGTGTTGTGTTTAACACACTTATCAGCATTAATATAGTCTTACAGATGATTGCTAACAGTCAGATAAAGTTCACACCTGTGCGTTGTATGTTGGTAGCACTTCGTCGCCTTGCCTGTTATGCTGTGTAGCAGACTTTAAAGCTGTGCGGATCAACATAACGAAAAGGCGAGGGGTCTCGCTAGTTTTGTCCACGACTGTACATAAAGTGCGTGACAGTTGGCCCATCTGGTCGTAACGGGAGAGCCTCCTCTAGAATTACTTTTCCGCAACAGTAGTTGTCGATACCTGTATTATTTTTCGAATATTGGACAGGTCAGTATTATCTCAGTTGCTTTTCTGAAGACTTTCACGTAATTTTATAGTCAATATGTTATATTTCAAGCTAAAATTTATGAAAAGGAACTGCTTTATAAAATATTTTAGTTTCGATGTTATAATCGATAGGTACTAGTTCTGAATGGACAGTTACAATTATTTTTTTTAGAAACACTTGAAATTACGAATTATTTGCACACTTAAAATTTCTATTGTTAATTATGCAATCCTGTAATGTATACTATGTTTATTTCTGGATTCATAATGATCGAAATTAATAACGTAGTAACGAAAACTAGTAGGAATTCATTTGTTAAGAAAAATTGTAAACCCTTTGGAATATCGTTGTTTCCACAGAGTGTGAGCGTCGTAAGCTTGCCTCTTATGTGATCGAACGTATTTCTGTATAATAGGTATGAACAATGTAATTTCGACTTTTAATGTGAAAATCAAAATACTGTATGATATACTAAAATGACCTGGAGGAGCAGCTGAAAGGAATGGACAGTGTCTTGAAAGGATGCTATAAGATGAACATCAACAAAATCAAAACGAGGGTAACGGAATGTAGTCGAATTAAATCGCGTGATGCTGCGGGAATTAGATTAGGAAATGAGACGTTTAAAGTAGTAAATGAGTTCTGCTATTTGGGGAGCAAAATAACTGATGATGGTCGAAGTAGAGAGGATATAAAATGTAGACTGGCTACGGCAAGGAAAGCATTTCTGAAGAAGAGAAATTTGTTAACATCGAGTATAGATGTGTCAGGAAGTCCTTTCTGAAAGTGTTTGTGTCGAAGTGAAACGTGGACGATAAATAGTTTACACAAGAAGAGAATAGAAGCTTTCGAAATGTTGTGCTACAGAAGAATTCTGAAGATTAGATGGGTAGATCACATAACTAATGAGGAGGTATTGAATAGAACTGGAGAGAAGAAGGAATCGGATGGTAGGGCATATTCTGAGGCGTTCGTGGATCACCGGTTTAGTACTGGAGGGCAGCGTGGAGGGTAAAAATTGTAGAGGGAGACCAAGAGACGAATACACTAAACAGGTTCAGAAGAATGTAGGTTGTAGTAGGTACTGGGAGATGAATAAGCTTGCACAGAATAGAGTAGCATGGAGACCTGCATCAAACCAGTCTCTGGACTGAAGACTGCAACAGCATACTAAAATGTGAGAAAGTCAGTGGAAAATATATTTACCTAAAAAATTCTGCAACAACAATCTTCCAATTTATTTAGTTCAAACCAACCGTGAGGAACTGATGTAAGATTTTCAGATGCAAGAATCAGACCCCTAAACAAGAAGAATTGGAGCCATCTCAACATGACAAGCAAAGTAAACTCGAAAGTTTATTGTGATCTTTGCTCCTCTCAAATCTTCATAAAAGACTTTGCTTATTTATTACTTGGTCTGGGCGTTGTTTTATGCGGACAAAAGATGCAAGAAGGAAGGAGGGGGAGATTACATGGTCTATAAGGTAGCTTCTCGATGTTGTCGTTGAACATTAGCTGCGTTACAGAATGGTACCATACCTGGTCTGAAAGCATTATACGATGTGTGGTATCAGTTACTTACAATGCCCCATTTGCTTTAAAAAATTAATACCATGAGAAATCACGACAAACTTGCGACATCATATAAGGAGAAAACTTAGAAATTATTAATTCATTTATATTTCACAATAAAAACAGAAAATAGCTGATATGTTGCCTGTGTCTACACATTGTGCTGTATCTCCTTGTAGCAGTTGAAACCCGACATATTAACATGAAAAATAGAGTTTTTCGACCTCAGTTTCTACTTTCGGCATTGACTATACGTAATGCCCAGACAGTTGTATGATAAACGATTACGACATTATTTTTGAGGAGCGTATCAAACAGAATCAGCAGGAGAATATTGTCGATTTTTTTAATAATATTCAACCACCTAACACTTTTCGAGAAATGAGCGAACGGTGGACGGGCTAAGTTTTCTTTTATTTGCCTTTTTATTTTAAGAATGTTCAGTCTTTGTTCAATTTCCGTTTATTACAGGAAATAAAATCAATAAAACAACCGAAAATAAGCTATTTCACAAACTGGTTATTTTGAGTGGTTTTAATATTCATGTTAAAGTGGCGTTGAAATAAACCGATATAACTGAAAACCGACAGTGTCAGCGATATTCGCCATCCCTACCTGTCCTTTTCACTGGAGTTAACTGTGTGTATTGCAATGGAAGGCACCTTGGAGAGGCAAAGATGTTAAAAGAGATACGACTTTGTGCACAGTTGCCTATATGCATTACTCTTCTAGACAATGGCTGCTGAGTGACTACTTTGTCACATACTCTCAATTTCGTAAACAAGTAGAAGTGTGTTTGTTACTCGCTACTAGCCCATTCATTTATGTATGACGAAAAACAAATGAAGCACACGAAATTTTTCGAAGTATGAAATGGATATACTTCTTGAACTGCTCGGTGTGAATACATCAGTTCTTGAAAATAGTAGAACTGATGGCTTGAGAGTACAAGAAGAAATGTATACTGTCTCGTTTCGGTCTTTCTTCTGCGATCAGTTCAAATACCTAAGTCACTTTAAAAAAAAATTTTCAAATCAGTGGTGTATAACTCATCTAATTTTCAATTTTATGAAAAATATTCGGCTTCTTATTTCTAATTATATATTGCATACAAAAATCCATTTTTCAGTGCAAATAAAAATTCTTACTTACCGATCTTTTATAAAAGATTATTCATCAAGACTGTATAATAAAAAAACAGAAATTTATTTTTTCTATATTTTAGTATTTTATACTTTATGTAAATGCTCATAGAATATGCACCGTTGTTTAAAAATTTTAATGCACCTGGAATCGAACCTAGGCCCCCACACACAGCCAGAAAGCACGATGCCACTGCCTGTCGAAAATGAATGAATCTTATTTTAATGCATTTAGCTCGGATGGAAAACTTAGAAGTCGATTTTCTAGACAATTTTTGAGGGTTCCATCAAACTGCCTTGGAAGTGGCATATCTGAGTTTCGAACTCCACGTACAATAAATATTTAAAAAAATACAAAAATACCATTGTCGTGTGGTCCCCTTTTTAAAGAAAAACTCCCAGTGCGATCACATGTGAGTACACAGTTTAATTCTACGCCTGGCGGTAAGTCTGATTCATAAATTAATAAACTTCCTACATTCATCTTACTATACCGTGAATGTCTCATGATGAGGATACAGTAAGTGCCATCACCTGATTTCCCAAGAATGTCTCTCAGTGAAAGAGTGGTCAAAATAAGTGAACACGTGTCTCGGCTTATCTACAGGTAAGGTACATTATGTGCCTTTTACCACGCGATATCGTCAAATGAAGTGGTGGCTCAGTGTTTAGCACCGCAGCCAGGTTTCGACTGCAGGTGGAACAGTGTCCTTGTTGGCCAGAAAGAGATGGACCATACTTTCCCTAATCCTTCTACACGGGCGGCGGTTGGAGCCGACTAAGCTGAATTTTACGGGCGATTAACTTACCCACCATACCGGTGTTTCCAGCATTCACTGCAGAAAAACTTCTTACAGTCGTGGCACAAAGCAACGATGTAAGCACGAGCAGAAATTGCCTACGAGAATGCCTACATTCTGTTCCGCATTCTGGTTGACTGAAGTCTACATCTACATTTACATCTGTACTCTGCAAACCACCGTGAGGTACATGGCAGACGGTACGTCCCATTGTACCGTTTATTAGGATTTCCTGTTCCATTCACGTATGGAGCGCGGAAAGAATGATTTTTTTATAACTCTGTGCGTGCAGTAATATTATTGTAATCTTCTCCTAACGATCCCTATATGAAAAATACGTAGGGGATTGTAGTACATTCCTAGTGTAAACATTTAAAGCTTTTTCTTGAAACTCTCTTAACAGACTTTCTTGGGATAAAACTTTTTCAGGCGCCTGTCAACAGCATTGATATATTTGGAGAAATGCGTGGTAAACACCGTTTCTCTTGAAACTTCCTGGCAGATTACAACTGTGTGCCGAAACGAGACTCGATCTCGGGACCTTTGCTTCTCGCGGTCAAGTGCTCTACCCTTTTTTACAGGAGTGCTAGTTCTGCAAGGTTCGCAGGAGAGTTTCTGTAAAGTTTGGAAGGTACGAGAGGAGGTACTGGCAGAAGTGAAGCTGTGAGGATGGGGCGTGAGTCGTGCTTGGGTAGCTCAGTTGGTAGAGCGAAAGGCAAAGATCCTGAGTTCGAGTCTGGGTCCGGCACACAGTTTTAATCTGCCAGGAAGTTTCGTATCAGCGCACACTCCGCTGCAGAGTGTGCACTTATTCACAACAGATTTCGATCATTGACTATCTTCACAGTGGAAATATATCGTGCATACTTCAAATGTTATACATGCTATTTAACCAGAAATGATGCCATAACCGACTTATAACGTCAGAAAAAGGTACTTCACGCCATAATTCAGGCTTAAGCAAGCAGAAAACATTGAAAAATGACTTCATGTAACAACAGCAAGTGCACAGTGCTGTGAAGTGCAAAATTATGTATTTATGAACATTTAGAGCAAGTTGCCAATCTCTGCACCATGTTGAAGTCTTATCATGATCTGACTGAATATTTACGCAACCTTTTTCAGATAGTATTTCTTTCAGATAACTGCTTCATCTGCAAAAAGTCTGATTTTAGCATTAATATTGTCTGCAAGGTCATTAATATACAACATGAACATCAAGGGTCCCAACGCACTTCCCTGCGGTACACCCGAAGTTCCTTCTACATCTGACGATGACTCTCCACCCAAGATAACACACTGTGTCCTCCCAACTAAAAAGTCCTCAGTCCAGTGACAGACTTCACTTGATACCCCATATGATCGTTCTTTTAACAATAAACATAGGTGCGGTACTGAGTCAAATGCTTTTCGGAAGTCAAGAAACATTGTCTCTACCTGGTTGCCTTGATCCAAAGCTTCCAGTATGTCATGCGAGAAAAGTGCGTTTGGTTTCACATGATCGATGTTTTCAAAGTCCATGCTGGCTGGTACTGAGGAGGTCATTCTGTTCAAGACACCTCATTACTTTTTGAATTCAGATTATATCCTAAGATTCTACAACAATTCTATGTCAAAGATATTGGACGGTAGTTTATGAATCACTTCTACTACCCTTCAAATAGACTGGTGAGACCTGTGCTTTTTTTCCAAATATCGGGCTGGTTTTTTGTTTGAGGGATCTACGATTGATTATTGCTAGAAAAGGGGGCTAACTCAGCCGCAAATTCAGTATATAATCTGACAGAAATTCCATTGGAGCCTGAAGCTTTGTTCAGTTTTTCGATTGCAGCTGTTTCTCAGCACCACTGACACTAATACTTATTTTATTCATCTTTTCAGTGGTATGTGAACTAAATTGGGGCAATTCTTCTGGGTTTTCGTCTGTAAAGCATTTCAGCTTTTGCTTTGCTACGATAAATTTCAGTTCCTGTCTCATTCGCTAGGGACTGGACACTAACTTTGGTGCCAGTAACAGCCTTTACATACGACCAGGATTTCTTTGGGTTCTGTGAACTGTAGCAGAATACATGACAGTATTCTGCAACGGTAGTCATTGAAGGAATCACGCATTGTTCTCCTGACAGCCAAACGCGCTTCATTCACCAACACTCTGTTTACAGCCCTAGGTTTTGTTTTACATCTATTACGCACTAATCTCTGTTTCTTTAGAAGCTTCTTTACAGTGACTGTATACCGTAGAGGTTGCCTTCCATTATGAACTGTTCTACTTGATACATATCTAACCAGTATATGGACAACATTCTTTTAAATTCGAGCCAGAGTTCCTCTTCAATCTCCTCTCCTGTGCTGAAAGATCCAAGTTCCGCATTGAGATATGATACAACAGATTTTTTATCTGGTTTACTGAACGTATATACCTTTCTACTTGTTTTAGTTGCCCTTTGGTAATGACTGCATCATGGTCGTTGTCCCCCCCCCCCCTCATGAACCATGAACTTGCCGTTGTTGGAGAGGCTTGAGTGCCTCAGCAATACACATAGCCGTACCGTAGGTTCACAACCACAACGGAGGGGTATCTGCTGAGAGGCCAGACAAACGTGTGGTTCCTGAAGACGGGCGGTTGCCTTTTCAGTAGTTGAAGGGGCAGCAGTCTGGATGATTGACTGATCTGCCCTTGTAACATTACCCAAAACGGCTTGCAGTGATGGTACTGCGAACAGCTGAAAGCAAGGGGAAACTACAGCCGTAATTTTTCTCGAGGGCAGGCAGCTTACTGTACGATTAAGTGATGATGGCTTCCTCTAGGGTAAAATATTCCGGAGGTAATATAGTCCCCCGTTCGGATATCCGGGCGGGGACTACTCAGGAGGAAGTTGTTATCAGGAGAAAGAAAACTGGCGTTCTGCGTATCGGAGTGTGGAATGTCAGATCCCTTAATCGGGAAGGTAGGTTAGAAAATTTAGAAAGGGAAATGGATAGGTTGAAGTTAGATACAGTGGGAATTGGTGAAGTTCTGTGGCAGAAGGAACAAGAGTCCTGATCAGGTGAATATAGGGTTATAAAAACAAAAAATAAAATAGGGGTAATACAGGAGTAGATTTAATAATGATTAAAAAAGTAGGAGTGCGGGTGAGCTACTGCAAACAGCATAGTGAACGCATTATTGTAGCCAAGATAGACACGAAGCCCACGCTTACCACAGTAGTGCAAGTTTATACGCCAATTAGCTCCGCAGATGACGAAGACATTGATGAAATGTACGATGAGATAAAAGGAATTATGCAGATAGTTAAGGGAGACGAAAATTTAATAGTCATGGGGGACTGGAATTCGATAGTCGGAAAAGGAAGAGAAGTAAACGTAGTTGGTGAATACGGACTGGTGGTAAGAAATGAACGAGGAAGCCGCCTAGTAGAATTTTGCACAGAGCATAACTTAATCATAGCTAACACTTAGTTCACGAAAGAAGGTTACACACATGGAAGACGCCTTGAGACATTGGAAGAATTCAGATAGATTATATAATGGTAAGATAAAGATTTAAAGATCAGGTTTTAAATTGTAAGACATTTCCAGGGGCAGATGTGGACTCTGACCACATTCTATTGGTTATGAACTGTGAATTGAAAGTGAAGAAATTGCAAAAAGGTAGGAATTTAAGGAGATGAGATCTGGATATACTGAAAGAACCAGAGTTTGTAGAGAGTTTCGGGGATAGCATTAGGGAACGATTGACAAGAACGAAGGAAAGAAATACAGTAGAAGGAGAATGGGTAGCTTTGAGAGATGAAATATTGAAGGCTGCGGAGTATCAAATAGGAAAAAGACGAGGGCTAGTAGAAATCCTTGGGTAACAGAAGAGATATTAAACTTAATTGATGAAAGGAGAAAATATAAAAATGCAGTAAACGAAGCAGGCAAAAAGGAATACAAACGTTTCAAAAATGAGATCGACAGGAAGTGCAAAATGGCTAAGCCGGGATGGCTAGACGACAAATGTAAGGAGGTAGAGGCATATATCACTAGGGGTAAGATAGATACTGCCTACAGGAAAATTAAAGATACCTTTGGAGAAAAGATAACCCCTTGTATGCCCTTTGTATGAATATCAAGAGCTCAGATGGAAACCCAGTTCTAAGCTAAGAAGGGAAAGCAGAAAGGCGGAAGGAGTATATAGAAGGTCTATACAAGGGCGATGTATTGAAAGACAATATTTTGGAAATGGAAGAGGACGTAGATGAAGACGAAAGCGAGATATGATACTGCGTGAAGAATTTGACAGAGCACTGAAAGACCTAAGTCGAAACAAGGCCCCGGGAGTAGACAACATTCCATTACAAATACTGATAGCCTTGGGAGAGCCAGCACTGAGAAAACTCTACCTTCTGGTGAGGAAGATGTATGACACAGGCGTAATACCGTTAGACTTCAAGAAGAATATAATAATTCCAATTCCAAAGAAAGCAGGTGTTGACAGATGTGAAAATTGTCGAACTCTTAGTTTAATAAGTCACGGCTGCAAAATACTAACACGAATTCTTTACAAACGAATGGAAACACTAAAGACGCCGACCTCGGAGAAGAGCAATTTGGATTCCGTAGAAATACTGGAACACGTGAGGCAATACTGACCCTACGACTTATCTTAGAAGATAGATTAAGGAAAGGCAAACCTAAGGTTCTAGCATTTGTAGACTTAGAGAAAGCTTTTGACAATGTTGACTGGAATACTTTCTTTCAAATTCTGAAGGTGGCAGGGGTAAAATACAGGGAGCGAAAGGCTATTTACAATTTGTACAGAAACCAGATGGCAGTTACAAGAGTCAAGGGGCATGAAAGAGAAGCAGTGGTTGGGAAGGAAGTGAGTCAGGAGTTTTAGCCTATGCCCAATGTTATTCAATCTGTATATTGAGCAAGCAGCAAAGGAAATAAAAGAAAAAATCGGAGTAAGAATTAAAATCCATGGAGAAGAAATAAAAACTTTGCCGTGCGCTAATGATATATTGTAATTCTGTCAGAGACAGCAAAGGAGCTGGAAGAGCAGTTACACGGAATGGACAGTGTCTTGAAAGGAGGATATAAGATGAACATCAACAAAAGCAAACCGAGGATAATGGAATGTAGTCGAATTAAATCGGGTGAGCTGAGGGAATTAGATTAGGAAACGAGACATTGAATGTAGTAGGTGAATTTTGATGTTTGGGGAGCAAAATAACTGATGATGGTCGAAATAGAGAGGATATAAAATGCAGACTGGCAATGGCAAGGAAAGCGTTTCTGTAGAAGAGGAATTTGGTAATATCGAATATAGATTTAAGTGTCAGGAAGTCGTTTCTGAAAGTATTTGTATGGAGTGTGGCCATGTATGGAAGAGAGACATGGACGATAAATCGTTTGGAGAAGAATAGAATTGAAGCTTTCGAAATGTAGTGCAACAGAAGAATGCTGAAGATTAGATGGGTAGATCATATAACTAATGATGATTTATGAGAATTTACTGAATAGAATTGGGGAAAAGAAAAATTTGTGGCACAACCTGACTAGAAGAAGGGATCTATTGATAGGACATTTTCTAAGGCATCAAGGAATCACCAATTTAGTGTTGGAGGGCAGCGTGGAGGGTAAAAATCGTACAGGGAGACCAAGAGATGAATACACTAAGCAGATTCAGAAGGTTGTAGGTTGCAGTAGGTACTGAGGGATGAAGAAGCTTGCACAGGATAGAGTAGCATGGAGATCTGCATCAAACCATCTCTGGAATGAACACCACAACAACAACAACATGGCCATTGATAACAGTTTCGATGTGGACATCCTCAAAGAGATGGTTTGTTTATTGCATCAGATCCAATATATTTCCAACATGAGTGGGTTCCTAACTATCTGTTCTAGGTAGTTTCCAGAGAAGGCATTTAGTAAAATTCCACTGGATGTCATCTCATCCCCACCTCCCAACTGACTGTTGGATGATTAAAGTCTCCACCAAAGATTACAGTAAGATTTTTTCCGAAGTTTTCGGTTACACCAGGAGATCGAGTCTGGTGGGCAAAAGAAGGATGCGATTGTCATTTTATGCTCACACCTGGCACACCTCTCCGTGTTAAATAATTTCGTGGTGTGGTTTTTTGAGTTCGCGAAATCGACGAGTAGGTCTGCATTCTTCGTGCGGTAGAATTGAGTTGTCGTGGGCTATCTGGAGCGGAGGTTGAATTTCAGAGTGATTACCATGAGCAGTATCTAGGATCGTCAGGGACCGGCTACAACAGCCGTGGGCCAGGTTACCTAGGAGTGGATACAACGGCGTGGTGACACCCTTCCCAACCGAATCAGTCCATGCAGCGTCATACTGATGAGTGGGCTGATACTGGCGAGTTCTTTGTAAGTTTTACCCGATTTTACAATCACTGAAGTAACATCACACACTGTCTCAACCCATGAAGTTTCATTTCGTTTAAACGCCTCCCTCTGGCTGCTTCACAATTTTTGGTAGGCAGCGTAAACTGCAACAGAAAAACTTTACGGTAGCGACCCCTCACAGTTCTCCTGCGCAGCAACTGGGTATCAGTCTTTCTTATTTGAGTACTTTATAGTGGTAAATTTATGTTACATGTGTCCTATAGAAGTTTTAGTTTTATTTTTAGATCCGAAGACGGCCAACTGACACATTTCAAATAGTTAATCTGTAAAATTAAATAAATTAGTATTTGATAAATAAATATTAAAAGGTTACAAACGGGACTCTCGCCTCTATAAAGTTAGCACACCTGAGCTACCTACGCTGTGTTTCTCCCATAGTTTGGCGAGGAGGGCATGCATACTGTAAGTATGTGAGAGATTTTAAAAGCAGTGAAAAATGAACTAGACCCTTTCCAACTATTGGTATATTGTTTGCGAATGTACTTTGTTGAATCAGACAATGGTTTTAGATTCGTTTTCCTGAGCTAATACGGCTCCCATTCTCTATCCATGGGCTACCTCACTTTGTTCACTCCACTTCATTCCTGTTTCTTTTATTTTTAACTTCGTTCTTTGGCTATACTACCCAAAGCACGCACATTCACACAACATAAAGCTTTGACACGTGGAATGTTGTATACGAAGATGGCTATCACAACATTGTTTCCTTTTGTAGCACTGATGTGGTCATCTTTGTAGACATTCTTCCATGTGGCAAAACTACATACACACCAAAAATTTTTGCCACATGGAATAATGCATACATTGGTCACAATGTCACAATTGTCTGCTTCGTGTTACAGTTATGATGTCGCCATATTTGTATACATCCCTCCACCTGGCAAACTTTGTGTATGTGTGTGTGTGTGTGTGTGTGTGTGTGTGTGTGTGTTTGTGTGTGGTGTTAAAGTATTTTTTTTTTAATGGGAACACTAATATTTGATTTAAGGTTTGGCAATTGCGGCGTATTTTACCTATAAAATGATGTTTTACTCAAGGTCATTCCAAGGTTCAATAAAGACAAATAAGCAAATAGTTTTTTACTTCTCGTTGGGATTAACTCGGAATATAGAAGGCATAAAGCAAAATGCAGTGTTAGATACAAATTGGAAGGGACACCCGAGCAACAGGAAGCGGGGGGCTCATTGAAAGACTTCTAAATCAATAATAGAAGTTTTATTTATGTTTTTTTCTGTCTTGCAAATGTCAAATCAACATTTATACGTTGTCATGTACTTATTTTTGCCAATAACCACGTTAATAAAAACTTAAAGTACAAATCTCTGTTCCCTTCTTCAAATCCGATGTCACAAATACGTGTTTCCATGAAACAAAACTCAATTATCGAATGGCTTTCGATAATTAACTTTAAGGGCATGGTTATTCCTAATGATAGTGACCCTTTGTACCCTTTCAATTAATATATCATTTTGTACTTTGCTGTATCCCTTCTCTATTACCAGTTAATTCCTACTAGAACAAAAAACATATTCTCTTATTTGACCGTCACTGAACCTTGTCATGACCTTGTGTCATTTTATATGTAAAATATGCCGCTCTTTTTATATCTTAAATCAAATATTAGGGTTCCCATTTAAAAAATCACTATAACCTCCAAATCTCGTTGAAAGTCACTTTCAAGGTCACGGCCATTCGTAGCAATGAGAGACTCTTATGCCATCTAAAGCTTTTACCTGACACATTTTGTTGTATCTCTTCTCTAACCCGAGCTATTCCCCATTATGGCTTAAAATGGTCCACCTTGTATATAAAAAAGGCCTTGTATAATGTTCAATTTTGTATGAAGACTAACAGTCAGCACTGGAACGTAATGGCGCGCGATTTTTGACACTGCCATCACCCCAAGGAATTTTGATCACAAGGGTGAATAAAAACTGGAAACTAATGTAAACAACAACAAATTTGTATCTTAACGTGAGCCGTAGCTGATGATGAACCTGTCTGTTACAAACCGGTAACGGCACCATTTATCTATTTATCTGAATAAATAGTGTTATTAGAAGTAGCCGATTGCTGTTTCCTTTTTGCTAGAATCAGACTGAATTTTGTGTAAGCCTCGCTGTTGGGAGTCTTTTTTTCTTCATTTTCTAATGTTTCCTGCCATGTTTGATAATTATACCGTTACTTTAGCAGATTTCAATCTGTATCCGCAGTCCGTGTCTTTCTGGACGAGGCACGTTCCTCACAATCCTTCGTTCTTCCTTCAGGATGCATTCCAAGTTTCGCTTGCAACAGAGCTTCAGGTCTGATCATCATGATTTTGTATCGGTCGACATGCACGTCTTGTAGATGTGATGCGTTCTCCAGTACGCTCTTCAGTTTCAGCAACTAAATTCTGTCTGTTTCCTTTCCCAGTCCTGTGGATTCTGTTGTCTCATGGATAGAGTTAGTGCAAAGGAACTTAAGTTTTTTTTCTTCAAAAAAACAGTTGCAGGCAAGTTATCTCAGCGCGTTCTTCGAGGACTTCAGTCTATTTGTCTGCTGTGGTATTACTGTCAACTAGTATCGCCAAATTGTCTGCGAAAGGTAAGCGAGAGACTTTAATGCCATCCTTCGTCAGTCCAAGTTGAGTAAGGTTATAGAAACTGACATTGCGGGTCTGTAGACTGAGGTGACATAGATCATGGGATACCACCTATCATCGTGTCGGACCCCTTTTGCTCGATACAATACAGCAACTCGACTTAGCGTGGACTCAACTCGCTGGAAGTCACCTGCAGAAAATACTGAGCCATTTTGCCTCTGCAGCCCTCCATAACTACGAAAAGTGTTTCCGGTGCAGATTTTGTGCATGGACTAACCTCTCGAAGGTGTCTCGTAAATATTCGATGGGATTAACGTAGGACGTTGTGGTTGACGAAGTCATTCGCTCGAATTGTCCAGAATATTCTCCAAACAACTGTGGCCGGTGACATGGCGCCTCGTTGTTTGGGAACATGGAGTCCACGAATAGCTGCAAATGGTCTCCAAGTAGCCGAACATGACGCTTTCCAGTCAATGATCGGTTCACATGGACCAGAGGACCCTGTCCATTCCATATAAACACAGCCCGTACCATTATCGAGCCAGCACCAGCTTGCACCGTACCTTATTGAAAATTTGGGTCCATGGCTTCGTCGTGTCTGCACCACAATCGAACCCTACCATCGGCTCTTACTTACTGAAATCGGGACCCGTCTGACCAGACCACGGTTTTACAGTCGCCTAAGGTCCAACTGATACATTCACGAACCCAGGAGAGGCGCTGCAGGCGATCTGCTGTTAGCAGAGGCACCGCTGCACTGTCCTAACAGATATGTTCGTCGTACGTCCCACATCGATTTCTGCGGCTATTTCATGCAGTGTTGCTTGTCTGTTAGCACCGACAACTCTACGAAAAGTCGCTGCCCTCGGTCGTTAAGTGAGGGCCGTCAGCTACCGAACCGTTCACGAGGCCAGGAAAATGTCGGAAAATTGTTATTCTCGTCAAACTCTTGATACTGTACATCTCGGAATACTGAATTCCCAAACGATTTCCGAAATGGTATGTCCTACGCTGAAGATTAGAGGGGTAGATTACAAAACTAATGAGGAGATATTGAATAGAATTGGTGAGAAGAGGAGTTTGTGGCACAACTTGACTAGAAGAAGGGATCAGTTGGTAGGACATGTTCTGAGGCATCAAGGGATCACCAATTTAGTATTGGAGGGCAGCGTGGAGGGTAAAAATCGTAGAGGGAGACTAAGAAATGAATACAATAAGCAGATTCAACAGGATGTAGGCTGCAGTAGGTATTGGGAGATGAAGCAGCTTGCACAGGATAGAGTAGCATGAAGAGCTGCATCAAACCAGTCTCAGTACTGAAAACCACAACAACACATGCGTCTAGCTCCAACTACCATTCCACGTTCAAAGCGTGACGACAATCACACAGAACCGAACCTTTTCACAAGAATCACATGAGTACAAATGACAGCCCCGTCACTGCACTGCCCATTTATACCTTGCGATCGCGGTGCTATCGCCATCAGTATAGGTGGATATGGCCATCCCGTCACATTTATCACCGAGTCCGTTTGGATGTGTCAAAGTGAAACGAAGCAGCCGTCTTGACGCTACATGACAGGACAGAACACGTGAATGCAGCGGACTTCAGCAGCGGCAAGTATAGCTCGGTCCAGCTGGGAAGACGTAACTGGAGCCACGTTGTGGCTCGCAGTCGAGTCGGCAAGGTCTGCGACGGTTCGTGCAACAGGTCGGCCTTCGCAGGGGGCGGTAACCTTGTGAGCGGCCGGGCGCCGCCAGCTTCTCCGCATCCTAATGAAATGGGAGCCATGCGAATGACACAGCCCCGAGCAGGCGGCGCGGTCGGGCCGGCTGGCGTGAGGTGCGCGGCGCTCTCTCCAGTGTCTGTAGGCACTTCAGCAGCCTGGGGCGTAGGGCGGAGGCTGGGGATCTCCAGAAAATCCCAGCGACGACAGCCGGAATAACACGACGATACGGACGACTCCGTAGCGTTTGTATCCGTTAGCAGACTGCACATATACGAGCCGAAGGCTGTGAAAGCGAAGCAGCAGTTGAGAAAGTGAGATGGGGCTGTAGCCTGCCCCAGTGATATTCAATCTATACACTGAGCGAGCACTAAAGGAAAGCAAAGACGAATCTCGAAAGGAAATTAAAGTTCAAGTTTAATGCAGCTGTTCTCTCTGTCCTGTGAAAATCCCTACACATCTCAATGACTACTGCAACCCACATACATCAGAACTTAAAGTAGTCAAGCGTCAGTCCGCCTCTACAGTTTTAACCCTCAACCCCCCCCCCCCCACACCCACACACACACACCCACCCACCCACACACACACACACACACACACACACACACACACACACAGACACATACATACACATTTCCCTCCATTACCAAATTATCCCAAAGACTGGAAAGTTGCCTAGGCCACACCAATATTCAAGTATGGCGGTAGGAGTAATCCACTAAATTATAGGCCCAAATTATTAACGTCAATACGCAGCTCGATTTTGGAACACACATTGTGTATTGTGTTCCAAAATTATGAATTACCTCGAGGAAAACGGTCTACTGACAAACGGTCAACACGGATTTTGTAAACATCGTTCTTGTGAAACAAAGCTAGCTGTTTACTCACACGAAGTGTTGAGTGCTATTGACACGGGATTTCAAATTGATTTCTAGAGTTCCAGAAGGCTTTTTACACTGTACCGCACAAGCGGCGTGTTGTCAAATTACGTACTTATGGAGTATCGTCTCAGTTAAGCGACTGTATTCGTGATTTCCTGTCAGAGAAGTCACAGTTCGTAGTAATTGATGAAAAGTCATAGAGTAAAACAGAAGGGATTTCTGGCGTTTCCCAAGTTAGTGTTATAGGCCCACTGCTGTTCCTTATCTATAGAAACGATTTAGGCGACAATCTGAGCAGTTGTCTGAAGTTGTTTGCAGATGATGCTGTCGTTTAACGTCTAGTAAAGTCATCAGAAGATCAAAACAAATTGCAAGACGATTTAGAAAAGATATCTGTTTGGTACGAAAATTGGCAAATGAGCAAAAATAATTAAAAGTGCGAGGTCATCCGCACCAATGCTAAAAAGAATCCGCCCAACTTCGGTTACATGATAAATCAATCAAATCTAAAGGCCGTAAATTCAAGTAAATACATAGGAATTACAATTACAAATAACTTAAGGTGGAAATAACACATAGAAAATGTTGTGTGGAAGGCCAACCAAGCCCTACGATTTATTGGCAAAACATTATGAAGATGCAGCAGATTTACTAAAAAGACTGCCTACACTACGCTTGTCCGTCCTCTTTTCGAGTACTGTTGCGCGTTGTGGGATCCTTACCAGGTAGGATTAACGGAGTACATCCAGGAAGTTCAAAGAAGAGCAGCACGTTTTGTGTTATCGAGAAATAGAGGAGAGAGTGCCACGGACATGATGCATAATTTGAAGTGGACATCATTAAATAAAGGAGTTTTCGGTTGCTGCGGGATCTTGTCACGAAACTTCTATCACCAACTTTCTCCTCTGAATGCGAAAATATTTTGTTGACACCAACCTACGTAGGGAGAAACGATCATCATAATAAAATAACGGAAATCAGAGCTCGCACGGATAGATACAGACAGGTGTTCGTTTATTCCGTGAACTGTTCGAGAGTGGAGAAATAGAGAATTGTTGTGTAGTTCGATGAACCCTCTGCCAGGCACTTAAGTCGGAATTGTAGAGTATCCATGTGGGTGTAGATGAACAGTTCCTTCATCCCTCAGCATGTCCACAATCAAACAAAACTTTCTTCTACTGAAGTTGTTCCACAAATTTCTTTTCTCCTGTTGTATTCCGTACGTCCTCAGCAGTTACGCGACCTACCCATCTAATCTACAGCATTCTTCTGTGGCACCGCACTTCAGAAGCTTCCGCTCGCTTATTCTCTGAACTTATCGGTCACGTTTCACTTTCGTACAAGCCTACACCTCAGACAAACACCTCTAGAACAGACTTGGTAACACATTTATTTTAAGAAATAATTTTTTTGTAATTTAAAACATTTTCAATGCCTAAACAGTAATTTTTTCCCTTATACAATTAAAGCACAATAACTAGTTACGGTTGCTTTCTATAGCCAACTTCAGGTCTCCCAAACCGTAAAAAGCGGTAAATATGCAGTATAAACCATCATCATTAGCTGTAGTCACATGATTACAAGCATTCTGATTGTCGGCCAACAAGACTATGACATTATGCAGTGTGGGCCATCAAGACCATGACACAATGTAGTTACAAACGTCATCGTGAGACAGCCATATTATGAACCATAATCTCGCCAGATGTCGCATTATAGCCGGCCGGTGTGGCCGAGCGGTTCTAGGCGCTTCAGTCTGGAACCGTGCGACCGCTACGGTCGCAGGTTCGAATCCTGCTTCGGGCATGGATGTGTGTGATGTCTTTAGGTTATTTAGGTTTAAGTAGTTCTAAGTTCTAGGGGACTGATGACCTCAGAGCCATTTTGTTGCATTACAGAAGGCGAATGGCCAGTTGGATTAGTAAAATTTGCATCAAAAGACCGCTGTTACTAATGCAACTGGCCATTCGCCTTCTGTATTACAGTCATTCTGCGAGATTGTGGTTTCCAACCTGGCTCGCTCACGGTGAAGTTTGTAACGACATAATGTCATTGTCTTGACTGCTTACAATAAGGATGCATGTACCTGCATGATTACAGCTAATGATGATAGTTTTTCTGAACGGTCAATCGCTTTTACTGTTCGAACGATCTGAAGATGGTTGCAGAAAGCAATCGACCTAGGAAAAAATTACAATCTAGGCACTAAAAATTTTTAAATTAAAAAAAAAATTATATCATAAATTACTTTAAGACCTCCGCCGCCTCCTCGCAGCCATGGTTCACTTAAATTTATATTCGATGTTAAAATTTGATGTTAAAATTTTTTCAGATATGCTTTTCCTTTCTGTTATCATCAGTCATTTTGCTGTCCGAATAGCAAAGCTCTACTTTTAGTGGCTCATTTCCCAATCTTATTCTCTCTTAGTCACCTAATTTAACCTGTTCCATTTCAGTATCTTTGTTCTACTTTTGCTGACATTCGTCTTACAGTCTCTTTTCAAAACAGCATCCGTTCCGTCCAACTGCTCCTGGAAGCCTCTGACAGAATTGGGATATCATCAGCAAACCTCAAATTATTTATTTCTTCACACCAAACTTTAATTCCCTTTCCAAATATGTGCTTGGTTTCCTCTCCTGCCTGCTCAGATTGAATAACATCGGAGATAGGCTACAAGCGTGTATTTCTCCATTGTCAACCACTGCTTATCTTTCATGTTTTCGGCTCTATTCTGGTTTCTCTGTAAGTCTAAAATAAACTTTCGCTTCCTACGTTTTACCCCTCTTATGTTTAAAATTTCAAACAATATATTGTAGTCAACATCGTCAAAAGCTTTCTCTAAATCTACAAATGCTATACACGTATGTTTTACGTAAATCTACCTTCTAAAACACGCCGTACGAAATAATGTTGATCATGTTGATGCCACAGCCGACAATGTTAATGATTACTGAAAGCTACCTCAGTTGTACTTTTACACATGTATTGAAGATGTTCATAGAAACGAAACCGGTCGTAACACAATAAATTTGTAAAAATGAGGCTAGGTGATTTCATTTAATCATTAACAAGTCGTGGAGTCAGTATCGCATCACGTGTTCATGCAATTATCCAGAATCCAAAGTGATACTACCGGAAATCGACTTGTACCAGTTTTGCCATTATCCTGTAAATAATTCGTGTAGCTATTTTCCAACCTTGACTTTTATACTAACGGTTCGGTGTCCGCCCCCAGTAGGTGAGTGGTCAGCGCGACAGACTGTCAGTCCTAAGGGCCCGGGTTAGATTCCCAGCTGGATCGAAGATTTTCTCCGTTCGAGGACTCGGTGTTGTGTTGTCCTCATTATCATCATCATCATTTCATAGGCCGAAGTGGCGTCAAATCGAAAGACTAGCACCCGGCGAACGGTCTACTCGACGGGAGGCCCTAGTCACACGACATTTACATTTTACGGTTCGGTACTATTAACCTGTCAGCACCTGCTTGCTTTCTTTGCAGTTGGAATTATCAGATTTTTCTCGAAATCTAGGTGTATTTCACCTGTCTCATATACCTTGCACACCAGACAGCATAGTTTTGTCGAGATTGGATCTCTGGAAATGTTGCCTACTCCAGGGGCCTTCTTTCCACTTATGTCCTTCAGTGTTCTGGCAAGCTTTTCTCGCATTACCATACCTCCTACTTTATCTTGATTTCCTTTCTCTTACAGAAACTACGAAATCAGTTAAACGGAAAGTATAGTGCACTGAAAAGATACTATAAGATGACTATCATCAAAAGTAAACGTAGCTATTGAAATCATTAGCTATTAAATTCAATTAATTCTTCATAACAGCAGGTGAAAACGGGATCAGAAGGATCCAATAAACTTACTTAGACAAGGTAATGTGTTCTCCACCAACAGAAATCACCTTCGCCAGCTCTTATGTTAGAGATACAACAAATGTTACTAGGTCATTAGAAATTAATAAGTCTTCTGGCTACGTTACGGTCTGAACCCAAGTACTAAAATTTTGTGCTTACTTAATAGCGCTAGCTTGGTTTATCTTTGTAACCAATGGCTGAGGCAAAGCGTATTTCCTGAAAGTCCGAAGTACAGGGCTATTACAAATGATTGAAGCGATTTCATAAATTCACTGTAGCTCCATTCATTGACATATGGTCACGACACACTACAGATACGTAGAAAAACCCATAAAGTGTTGTTCGGCTGAAGCCGCACTTCAGGTTTCTGCCGCCAGAGCGCTCGAGAGCGCAGTGAGACAAAATGTGACAGGAGCCGAGAAAGCGTATGTCGTGCTTGAAATGCACTCACATCAGTCACTCATAACAGTGCAACGACACTTCAGGACGAAGTTCAACAAAGATCCACCAACTGCTAACTCCATTCGGCGATGGTATGCGCAGTTTAAAGCTTCTGGATGCCTCTGTAAGGGGAAATCAACGGGTCGGCCTGCAGTGAACGAAGAAACGGTTGAACGCGTGCGGGCAAGTTTCACGCGTAGCCCGCGGAAGTCGACGAATAAAGCAAGCAGGTAGCTAAACGTACCACAGCCGACGGTTTGGAAAATCTTACGGAAAAGGCTAAAGCAGAAGCCTTACCGTTTACAATTGCTACAAGCCCTGACACTCAATGACAAAGTCAAACGCTTTGAATTTTCGGCGCGGTTGCAACAGCTCATGGAAGAGGATGCGTTCAGTGCGAAACTTGTTTTCAGTGATGAAGCAACATTTTTCTTAATGGTGAAGTGAACAGACACAATGTGCGAATCTGGGCGGTAGAGAATCCTCACGCATTCGTGCAGCAAATTCACAATTCACCAAAAGTTAACGTGTTTTGTGCAATCTCATGGTTTAAAGTTTACGGCCCCTTTTTCTTCTGCGAAAAAAACGTTACAGGACACGTTTATCTGGACATGCTGGAAAGTTGGCTCATGGCACAACTGGAGACCGACAGCGCCGACATCATCTTTCAACAGGATGGTGCTCCACTGCACTTCCATCATGATGTTCGGCATTTCTTAAACAGGAGATTGGAAAACCGATGGATCGGTCGTGGTGGAGATCATGATCAGCAATTCATGTCATGGCCTCCACGCTCTTCCGACTTAACCCCATGCGATTTCTTTCTGTGGGGTTATGTGAAATATCCCCCCCCCCCCATGAACCATGGACCTTGCCGTTGGTGGGGAGGCTTGCGTGCCTCAGCGATACAGATAGCCGTACCGTAGGTGCAACCACAACGGAGGGGTATCTGTTGAGAGGCCAGACAAACGTGTGGTTCCTGAAGAGGGGCAGCAGCCTTTTCAGTAGTTGCAAGGGCAACAGTCTGGATGATTGACTGATCTGGCCTTGTAACAATAACCAAAACGGCCTTGCTGTGCTGGTACTGCGAACGGCTGAAAGCAAGGGGAAACTACAGCCGTAATTTTTCCCGAGGGCATGCAGCTTTACTGTATGATTACATGATGATGGCGTCCTCTTGGGTAAAATATTCCGGAGGTAAAATAGTCCCCCATTCGGATCTCCGGGCGGGGACTACTCAAGAGGATGTCGTTATCAGGAGAAAGAAAACTGGCGTTCTACGGATCGGAGCGTGGAATGTCAGATCCCTTAATCGGGCAGGTAGGTTAGAAAATTTAAAAAGGGAAATGGATAGGTTGAAGTTAGATATAGTGGGAATTAGTGAAGTTCGGTGGCAGGAGGAACAAGACTTCTGGTCAGGTGACTACAGGGTTATAAACACAAAATCAAATAGGGGTGATGCAGGAGTAGGTTTAATAATGAATAGGAAAATAGGAATGCGGGTAAGCTACTACAAACAGCATAGTGAACGCATTATTGTGGCCAAGATAGATACGAAGCCCACACCTACTACAGTAGTACAAGTTTATATGCCAACTAGCTCTGCAGATGACGAAGAAATTGAAGAAATGTATGATGAAATAAAAGAAATTATTCAGATTGTGAAGGGAGACGAAAATTTAATAGTCATGCGTGACTGGAATTCGAGTGTAGGAAAAGGGAGAGAAGGAAACATAGTAGGTGAATATGGATTGGGGGACAGAAATGAAAGAGGAAGCCGCCTGGTAGAATTTTGCACAGAGCACAACATAATCATAACTAACACTTGGTTTAAGAATCATGAAAGAAGGTTGTATACATGGAAGAACCCTGGAGATACTAAAAGGTATCAGATAGATTATATAATGGTAAGACAGAGATTTAGGAACCAGGTTTTAAATTGTAAGACATTTCCAGGGGCAGATGTGGACTCTGACCACAATCTATTGGTTATGACCTGTAGATTAAAACTGAAGAAACTGCAAAAAGGTGGGAATTTAAGGAGATGGGACCTGGATAAACTAAAAGAACCAGAGGTTGTACAGAGATTCAGGGAGAGCATAAGGGAGCAATTGACAGGAATGGGGGAAATAAATACAGTAGAAGAAGAATGGGTAGCTTTGAGGGATGAAGTAGTGAAGGCAGCAGAGGATCAAGTAGGTAAAAAGACGAGGGCTAGTAGAAGTCCTTGGGTAACAGAAGATATATTGAATTTAATTGATGAAAGGAGAAAATATAAAAATGCAGTAAGTGAAACAGGCAAAAAGGAATACAAACGTCTCAAAAATGAGATCGACAGGAAGTGCAAAATGGCTAAGCAAGGATGGCTAGAGGACAAATGTAAGGATGTAGAGGCCTATCTCACTAGGGGTAAGATAGATACCGCCTACAGGAAAATTAAAGAGACCTTTGGAGATAAGAGAACGACTTGTATGAGTATCAAGAGCTCAGATGGAAACCCAGTTCTAAGCAAAGAAGGGAAAGCAGAAAGGTGGAAGGAGTATATAGAGGGTCTATACAAGGGCGATGTACTTGAGGACAATATTATGGAAATGGAAGAGGATGTAGATGAAGATGAAATGGGAGATACGATACTGCGTGAAGAGTTTGACAGAGCACTGAAAGACCTGAGTCGAAACAAGGCCCCCGGAGTAGACAATATTCCATTGGAACAACTGACGGCCGTGGGAGAGCCAGTCCTGACAAAACTCTACCATCTGGTGAGCAAGATGTATGAAACAGGCGAAATACCCTCAGGCTTCAAGAAGAATATAATAATTCCAATCCCAAAGAAAGCAGGTGTTGACAGATGTGAAAATTACCGAACTATCAGCTTAATAAGTCACAGCTGCAAAATACTAACACGAATTCTTTACAGACGAATGGAAAAACTAGTAGAAGCCAACCTCGGGGAAGATCAGTTTGGATTCCGTAGAAACACTGGAACACGTGAGGCAATACTGACCTTACGACTTATCTTAGAAGAAAGATTAAGGAAAGGCAAACCTACGTTTCTAGCATTTGTAGACTTAGAGAAAGCTTTTGACAATGTTGACTGGAATACTCTCTTTCAAATTCTGAAGGTGGCAGGGGTAAAATACAGGGAGCGAAAGGCTATTTACAATTTGTACAGAAACCAGATGGCAGTTATAAGAGTCGAGGGACATGAAAGGGAAGCAGTGGTTGGGAAGGGAGTAAGACAGGGTTGTAGCCTCTCCCCGATGTTGTTCAATCTGTATATTGAGCAAGCAGTAAAGGAAACAAAAGAAAAATTCGGGGTAGGTATTAAAATTCATGGAGAAGAAATAAAAACTTTGAGATTCGCCGATGACATTGTAATTCTGTCAGAGACAGCAAAGGACTTGGAAGAGCAGTTGAATGGAATGGACAGTGTCTTGAAAGGAGGATATAAGATGAATATCAACAAAAGCAAAACAAGGATAATGGAATGTAGTCTAATTAAGTCGGGTGATGCTTAGGGAATTAGATTAGGAAATGAGGCACTTAAAGTAGTAAAGGAGTTTTGCTATTTGGGGAGCAAAATAACTGATGATGGTCGAAGTAGAGAGGATATAAAATGTAGGCTGGCAATGGCAAGGGAAGCGTTTCTGAAGAAGAGAAATTTGTTAACATCCAGTATTGATTTAAGTGTCAGGAAGTCATTTCTGAAAGTATTCGTATGGAGTGTAGCCATGTATGGAAGTGAAACATGGACAATAAATAGTTTGGACAAGAAGAGAATAGAAGCTTTCGAAATGTGGTGCTACAGAAGAATGCTGAAGATTAGATGGGTAGATCACATAACTAATGAGGAAGTATTGAATAGGATTGGGGAGAAGAGAAGTTTGTGGCACAACTTGACCAGAAGAAGGGATCGGTTGGTAGGACATGTTCTGAGGCATCAAGGGATCACAAATTTAGTATTGGAGGGCAGCGTGGAGGGTAAAAATCGTAGAGGGAGACCAAGAGATGAATACACTAAGCAGATTCAGAAGGATGTAGGTTGCAGTAGGTACTGGGAGATGAAAAAGCTTGCACAGGATAGAGTAGCATGGAGAGCTGCATCAAACCAGTCTCAGGACTGAAGACCACAACAACAACAACAACAACATGTGAAATATTCAGTGTTTAAACCTCCTCTACCAAGAAACGTGCCAGAACTGCGAGCTATCATCAACGATGCTTTCGAACTCATTGATGGGGACATGCTGCGCCGAGTGTGGGAGGAACTTGATTATCGGCTTGATGTCTGCCGAATCACTAAAGGGGCACATATCGAACATTTGTGAATGCCTAAAAAAACTTTTTGAGTTTTTGTATGTGTGTGCAAAGCATTGTGAAAATATCTCAAATAATAAAGTTATTGTAGAGCTGTGAAATCGCTTCAATCATTTGTAATAACCCTGTATATGTATTTCATGACAGTACGGAATACACAGAACTGACACAAATACATGAATGTGGAGATACGGTAAATTCTGTGTATTCTAATATTTCTGTTAGATTCTTCTTTTCCATTATATAGACAGTGAATCACGGACTATGGGAAAATCAGTACAGAAGAGAATGGTGCTACAGACGAGTGTTCAAATTTAGTTGGACTAATAAGATAAAGAATGACGAGGTTCTACGCAGAATCGGAGAGGAAAGGAATATGTGGAAAACTCTGACAAGGAGAAGGAACAGGATGATAGGACATCTGTTAAGACATCAGCGAATGTCTTCCATGGTACTAGAGGGAGCTGCAGAGGCCAAAAACTGTAGTGGAAGACGGAGATTGGAATGCATATAGCAAATAATTAAAGACGTAGGTTGCAAGTGCTACTCTGGAATGAAGAGGTTGGCACAGGAGAGAAATCCGTGGCGGGCGCATCAAACCAGTCAGAAGATTTTTGCCTTGAAACAAACAAAGAGAAAAAAAGACATCTTATAGTGGACTGTGTAAAGTTACATAAAAGCTTTGAAGTATTAGGTAATAACAGCAGCTGATTAGTACAGGAGGAGGAGTAGCGTCTTTCATCAAAGTATTTTTACCTCGTGCGTTTGGGTGTGTGTGTGGGGGTGGGGGAGGGGGTGGCAGGGTGGGTGGGTGTTCCACAATCTCTCCTAAGCACTGGATAGATGTCAACCAAATTTGGTACTATTTATTATCTGGGGAGAAGTACTGTAGGGGAAGAGTCAGTTAGCCTGCATATGGATGGGGGCGGGGGTGTGCTATGAGAGTGGTATCAGAAATAATTCCAAGCGATATTTGTGTGGTTGGGTGCAGCTCAGGAGAGAGAGAGAGAGAGGTGGAGGAGATGAATAGAGAGAGGGGGGAGCGTGATGTGGACAAAGAAATTGAGGAGAAGGAGATGGACATACAGAGGAGGAAGGATGAGACTGACAGAGAGAGACGGGTGAAGGAGTTGACAGAGAGAGAGAGAGAAGGGTCGGTTGGGGGGACGGGGGGTGAGGAGTCGATGGAAATACTGAGGCGAGGGAGGAGAGGATGGACAGTGCAAGGATGGAGGAGGGGACGGACAGAGAGGGGTGGGGGAGTGCTGTTGGCGTCCGTGGGTGAAGCTGTGCGTAAAATGCTAGTATATATATAAAGTCATCTAGGTGTAATTACCATAGCGTCAGGTTCGCAGGAGAGCTTCTGTAAAGTTTGGAAGGTAGGAGACGAGGTACTGGCTGAAGTAAAGCTGTGAAGATGGGGTGTGAGTCGTGCTTGGGTAGCTCAGTTGGTAGAGCCCTTGCCAGCGGAAGGCAAGGGTCCCGAGTTCGAGTCTAGGTCCGACACACAGTTTTAATCTGCCAAGAAGTACCATAACATCAATTTGCAGTAACAATTTGTTGTTAGCATATTTTACAGAAATAGCCAGCACTGGTTGTTTCTGCCTCTGTTAACGTATAACTTGACTAGTTTTACATTCCTGAAGGATCTACTTCATGATGGGATTTACAGAACCCGATGTTTAAATGAATGAATGAATGAGTAGAATCAAATCAGGCGAAACTGAAGGAATCAGATTGTGAAATGAGATACTAAAAGTAGTAGATGAGATTTGATTTTTGGGCATCAAAAAAAGTAATGATGATCAAAGTAATGAAAATATAAAAGGAGACGCAGTAATAACGAGGAAAGTATTAATGGAAAAGAGAAATTTGTTAACATCGAATATAAGTTTAAATATTAGAAAATATGTTCTTAAGCTATTTTTGCTGAGTGTATCCTTGCACAGAAGTGAATCGTAGAATGTAAAAAGTTAAGATTAGTAGAGAATAGAAGAGTTTGAAATGTAGTGCTGAGCCATACTGGCGCCAGACGGGTAGACGGGATAGCTTCTTCTTGATAGTGTTTCTCACTTGTCGCATGTTCCTCTCCTCAGAGATTCATCGGAGAACTCGTTTCTTAATTTTCAGTAACCATTGCAACACCACGTACTCATATACTTCTTTGCTTTGTCTGTCGTGCGTTACTTTGCTTCCATCGTAGCAGAACTGCTGCACTTCGTCTACTAAGTGATCACTATTTTTGATTTTAGTTGATCGCTAATCTCACGTCTGCTATTGCCCATTAGTTTCGTCTTTCTTCCATGTACACTCAATATGTTCTGTGTTTAGTAAACCCATTCAACAGCTTCTGCATTTTCTCCTCACTTTCACTGAGAACAGCAGTGTTATCAGAGAATCTTATCTTTGAAATCCTTTTACTTAGCTTTAATCCTATTTCCAGACCCTTCTTTTAAATCTGTCTTTACTTCTTCCATGTTCAGATTGAACACTAGCGGAAGAAGGCTGCTGGCCCTCCTTATATACTTTTCTACCTGAGCACTTCTTTATTGCCCTTTCATCCTTATTGTTGCTTCTTAGATCATGAGTACATTGTACATAACCGTATTTCCCTGTATCTTACACCTGTATTTCGGAGAATTTCAGACATCTTGCACGTTGTTGAAAAATTTTTCTGTATCGACAAATCCTAGGGAGGTATCATGACTCACAAGAAGAATGACTCGAATAAAACACTTCTTGCTATACAAGTACGGCAAAGTTTCTTGATCGTGTGACAGACAACACACAGTCAAAGCGTCCGACAGGCAAGTCGTTAGACCGGGCTCTATCACGGGAAAGTCTGCTCCAACCAAAGTGTCCAGATTCACCTATAGCCATTCAGAAGGTCCACAGAGAGTTAAAATTCAGCCACACAACCCGCAGACACCAGTCCAGCGCATGTACTTTCGTTTTTCTTCCTGCACCTCAACTTCCCCCTTCCCCTCTTTCATGACGGGACAACCGGTTGCCCGACAGCCCGGCTGGCCAGAGTGGCGGCTATCGACTTTCGGTGTTTTCTTTCTTTTTTTTTTTTCTTCAGTGTCTGCCAACAGAGAATTATGTCGCGACGGAGGCCGCGGCAATGAAAAACTTAGTCGGTCAGGCGCCGAGGCGACGACAATGCTGTAATAGGTCAGGCACTTCCCATGTCTGGTGCGTATCGATAATGAGCTGCTGCTGCTGGGGCGTTCAACTGTCTCCCACCCAGTGCGCCTGTCCGACGACTTGTTCCAGATTAGATGTCGCCCCAGTGCCCTAAATAGCACGGACATCTCTCATCAGAGTGCGCCAGCGAACTTTCAGGAATAATTTATTTAGTAAACACAGTCTTGGTCGCATATAAGTTGTTACTTTGTATTTGTGAATGACCTTTTTCGATCTACTACAGAGAGAATGTAGATCTGATGATGATCTCTGTGGTAGACAGAAACGGTCGTTCACAAACAAAAAGTTACAACTTATATGTGACCACGACAGTGTTTACTAAATAAGCTATAATCTTATTAAATCTGTTTGAGCCGGCAGCTGTGGCCGAGCGGTTCTAGGCACTTCAGTCCGGAGCCCCGCGACCGCTACGGTCGCAGGTTCGAATCCTGCCTCGGGCATGGATGTGTGTGATGTCCTTAGGTTATTTAGGTTTAAGTAGTTGTAAGTCTAGGGGACTGATGACCTCAGATGGTAAGGCCCATAGTACTTAGAGCCATTTGACCCATTTTTTGAAATCTGTTTCCTGGAACAACTCTCCAAAAAATTTTAAAAGGTTTCGAGAAGACTTCCTCGAGTGGGCACTTTTATTCTCTCTAATTTCAAACCAAATGTAAACAAACGGCCGGCACAGCATGCTCTGAGATTGGTCGCCGGTCGCAGAATGACCTGCATATCAAGCAGTATGAATTCTGGAAACACTGATCCTGCGAAACCCAACTTGAGCTATTCTCCTATTAATATGCCGAAAGCCATGAATCAAAGAAATCGGGTTTCTTGACTTCCGTACATTTGACTCGTTGCCACACAATGTTGAGTAGAGAGTCATGGACCGTTCTAGAAGTGACTTCAGATGTGCCACAGCGAAGTGTGTCGGGAACCCTATTGTCCAAAGTATCAAATCAAACATCTTTCAGCCGTCTAATTTCCAAGCTGTTATTTTATTGGTCTACCAGTTTCGGCGATATATTACGGTATCTTCAGGCCCCGTGTTGGAATCTTCTTGCATGTCGGTCACTGGGCCTGAAGATGGCATAATATATCGCCGAAAATGGTAGCCAAGTAAAATAACAGCTTAGAAATTAGATGGCTAAAATCTTTTTGATTTGACATTCTGTACCGAACAGTCGAGTCCCATAACCATCTCTGATAACATGGAAATCCAGAGTCTTGTTCTCAGTGTTGCTTATTAACAACCTAGAAATCAATATTAATTGGAACCTCACATTTTTTGCATATGATTTAGTTATCTATAATGAGGTGCTGCCTGAAAAAAACGCTGCAGAACCGTTCAATCACACCTTAACAAGATTTCATAGTCGTGCAAAGATTGATAACATTTTTAAATGTACAAATGTACAATCCAGCAAATTCCAAAAAAAAGTGAAACATAATATCCTACCACAAAAATATTAGTGAGTGAAAAAATGACACCCCGTTTAAGATCAGCAATTGACTTATTATGTATTTTTGCTTGTTTCTGACACAATCATTGTTTATGAATAACCGTAAATGGTTTCAGACCACAATAGCTCTCTTCAGATACTATGCACTATTGTCAATATTTGGTGAACAAACGTTCACACGTTGTCAACTCATGAACGATTACAACGGTTTCCGCCCCCAATGACCCATCTCCACATGCTATGGTTGTTCACCAAATGTCACCCGCGACACGAAGCATCTGCAAATGGCCGTTGTTAGCCGAAACCTGTTATGATTGTTCACGAAAAGCGTGTCAAAAATAAAAGTTCGTATCAGCTTATTAGAATCGACCAATTCGTACAGATGTCCACCTGTAACAGTTTGGTGAAATTTTAAATGAAACGATCACGTAGTCTCAGTTGTTTGTGAAGGCGGGGATAGACTTCGATTCATTGGTAGAATACTACGGAAATGCAATCACACCACGTAGGAGACTGCACACAAAACGCCCGTGCGACCCATATTAGATTATTGTTCCAGTATGTGGGACTCAAACCCCACAGGATTAACAAAGAAGGGCAGCAAGAAAAATGAAATGTTTGACTCATGGGCAGCATAAAGGAGGAACTGGCAGACGCTAGTAAGGTAGACGAAAACTATCCCGTCAAACTTAGAAAGTTTCTAGAACCAACTTTGACAGATGAATCCAGAAATATACTACAATCCACTATGTATCGCTGCCGTCGGCGTCGGAAAGACAAAATCAGAGGTATTGATGCAATCATTCTTCGCGAGATCCACAAGTGGAGGCAGCGGGGAGATCTAATATTTGACACGTTTATGGGACGAAATGCTGAACTGCTCAAAAATATTTTGCAGCCATTACTGCCGTATTAGCTAGTAAAAGGTTTAGTATGTCCAGTCATTTAGTTCGTCACAAAAGGACAAGAATTCGGAGGCAGAACAGAAACCAAAAATTTGCTGAAATCTAAATGAGACAGCAGTAAGACAACCTTGCAAGGTACAGAAAAGAAAACTTTAGAAATAATTCAGTAACCGTTTCTCAGCATAGCAGGCACCACTATAAGCAGCAGAAGAAGAAATGTTAACGTAAAACAGTCATCGAGTCGATCAAAGGAAGTTGTTCAATATACGTAAACGGATGCGGAGTATCGTGATCACGAGCGTGGTCGTGCTCAGTTATGTTGTAGCGCGTTTCCAAAAGAGAGAGATTAAGTCTACTGGCTGATTTAATTGGTTTCGCTAAATCTACCCTTATCTCGAAAGAAAAGGAAGATGAAGGTTTGACGCCCCTGTCGACGATGATGTCATTAGAGACAGATCACAAGTTCGGATTGCGGAGAGGTGGGAAAGAAACAGTCTTCTTTTCAAAGAAACCATCCTGGCATTGACATTATGGGTTGTATGCAGACCGGTAGCTTCTTGTTTTCGCATTTATGCTACAGCAGACAAACTAGAATTTAATACAGACGGTTTTCAATGTGCTTTCATTCTGCAGCATTGAGTGTGTAGAGTCTCTAACTGGATTCCTCCACGGTGTTCTGAAGAACATTATTTTAGACTGGATGAATGTCTCTGGAAATTGCAGTAACAACATCCTGAATTGTACAGATGCATCTTTGAAGACTCTGTCCCTCAGGTGACCACATTAGAAGTAATCACACGGGTTGAGATCGGGACTGGAAGAGGACCATACCTCACCGTCCTCAGTGAATGCTGAGGTGTCCAGGGGAACGACCTGATATCTGAATGTCTCCTGAAAGGAATCGAAAACATCGATATTACGGTGTGGACGTGTTCCCCCCCGCATGAATCAATGGTTTCGGAGCATTCGGCCGGTAGAAACTCCATGTTCCAATACCTGTCTCACTTTGTCTGCTGTGACAGGTCCGTCAATAAAAATGTACCCACTGTGCACTGATCACGCAAACAATTTTTGTCGACGAGGTGGAGCAATAGCTGGAAAGTGTGTATTCTCAGTAGCCCAGTAGCTGTTTGTTAACGTTTCCATGGAGATGGAAGTGTGGCTCGTCACTGAACCTGATCTGATCCGTACCAACTGTTCCATTTTAAAGGCCTCAGTCATCAAATTTCCAAAAGAATATCGCCGCTCTAAATCCTAGTCTCTCAAAGGTTAGCTACGTTGAATTTTGTGAAGGAAAACTTTCTCTTTCGTTATCCTCTGGAAAGACCGGGGTGACACGGTGTTGTAGTGAAATTTTCATCGAAAAATGAGTATAACTGAGGCTGGTCGTCCTGACTGGCCCTTCCTTAAATCCTATATGGATATGGTCTTTTCAAAACATTTCATCACTTTAAAAAACCATTACACAAAATCTGCGTGAGACGATGTTTAAATGTTGTCATCACACTTTGACTTCAGTGCTGTTCTGGAATCTGACCGAGAAGTGGTCTTCCCGGATGATGCTGTTCTGGGAACTAATGTGCTGCTGAATGGGCATCGTACCAAAACGATACGTCGATACGGCCACAATTTGCGTGAAACGTCTTTACAGTCAACAAACACTGCTTCACTGTTAGTGCTTCCCTACTGATTTGTGAATTGTGACATCGGTGGGTGAGGTATAGAATTTTCAAAGCTACAATACAACAATATCAGACGGTGAATCATTTACAGGATACACTTAAGCCACACTTGACAAATATTTTCCAATACCTATTTTGCGCCACTCTGTAGAAATCACTAAAAACTAGGAATGTATGCTCGGACGAGAATTTGAACCGCCATCATACCTATTTAAGAGTCCAGTACCTCACCACTACGCAGTATCGATGGATACGGATGGATGAATTGAACCCAGTGGATGAAACCGATCGAAGTGGTACAGCTGGTAGACAGCTACACTCTGACTCAAGAGAATGTCAAATACTAATCCCTGACCGGCCATTCAGGTGAACGTTGACCTTCGTCTCGCTAAGTCACTTAGAGCGATCCGCGGGGTGGTTTCTTCGAAAAGGACTCGTCCTCTTTCCTTCCGGCAAAATTCCACGTTGCGAGATCACACACTGTCATTTTTGATACAGAGGTGGAAGGGACCCTCCATTCGATTACGTGGCAGGTCCGGTTAAGTTCATAATGCAACCTTCCTCTTAATAAAAACCTGTTCCTGTTCTGGTCTTCTGTCCGCAGACTGATTTGATGTAGTTCTGCACGATAGTCTATCCCGCGCAAATCTCATCAAATTCAACAACTGCGATCTACTTTCACTTTTAATTGTTTACTCTGTTCAAACCTTGGTCGGCCTTTTACAACTTTTACCACTGCCTTTCTCACTTTCTTATGTTACCAAACAGACGGCTGATAGATGCCTTGGAATGTGCCCTATTGACTAATGCCTCCTTTTCGTAAATTGTTGCACAATGAATGTCTTTCCTCGCCAGTTCTATACTATACCTGCTCATTAGCTATCCGCTAACTAATCTTCAGCATTTTTCTGCAGCTTAACATTTCAAGACCTTATGTTCTCTTTTCTCTGTACGGTTAATCGCCCTCGTTTCTCTTCCACACGAGGCTACACTCTAGACAAATACACTGACGGAACAAACCTCAGCATCAAGGAGGAGTTGTGCGACATACATGAAAGTTGCTATGCGTGTTTCTACCTCTGAAACATGATGACTATTCAGATTTCACGCCACTGTGAGGATACAAATCAGGTTTGCTTTAAATATACGCTGAAACGGCCGTGAGCTTGAGTTACCTTTGAGATTGGACGTAGTGCGCTGATGTTCGTCAAGAATATCTTTAAGGGACAAAGACGGCATTATCAACACCTCACTGACTTTGAAGGTCATGGAATAAGACTACAAGAAGCTATATGTTCCTTCTGCGGTTTTGCTAGCAGCGGTGGTCACAGTGCGAGGTCGCAAGAAGACAGGGCTCCGGACGGCCACGTGCCAATGCGGAGAGGGGAGACCATCGTGTTTGGCGTATGGATCTGGCACATCGTACTGCATCTGCAGCAGCAATCTGAGCAGCAGTTGGCACCGCAGTGGCACAATGAACTGCCACAAATCGGTTCAAGGACAGTTCCGAGCCAGACGCCCTGTACTGCGCATTCCACGGACCATATACAGGGTGTTTCAAAAATGACCGGTATATTTGAAACGGCAATAAAAACTAAACGAGCAGCGATAGAAATACACCGTTTGTTGCAATATGCTTGGGACAACAGTACATTTTCAGGCAGACAAACTTTCGAAATTACAGTAGTTACAATTTTCAACAACAGATGGCGCTGCGGTCTGGGAAACTCTATAGTACGATATTTTCCACATATCCACCATGCGTAGCAATAATATGGCGTAGTCTCTGAATGAAATTACCCGAAACCTTTGACAACGTGTCTGGCGGAATGGCTTCACATGCAGATGAGATGTACTGCTTCAGCTGTTCAATTGTTTCTGGATTCTGGCGGTACACCTGGTCTTTCAAATGTCCCCACAGAAAGAAGTCACAGGGGTTCATGTCTGGCGAATAGGGAGGCCAATCCACGCCGCCTCCTGTATGTTTCGGATAGCCCAAAACAATCACACGATCATCGAAATATTCATTCAGGAAATTAAAGACGTCGGCCGTGCGATGTGGCCGGGCACCATCTTGCATAAACCACGAGGTGTTCGCAGTGTCGTCTAAGGCAGTTTGTACCGCCACAAATTCACGAAGAATGTCCAGATAGCGTGATGCAGTAATCGTTTCGGATCTGAAAAATGGGCCAATGATTCCTTTGGAAGAAATGGCGGCCCAGACCAGTACTTTTTGAGGATGCAGGGACGATGGGACTGCAACATGGGGCTTTTCGGTTCCCCATATGCGCCAGTTCTGTTTATTGACGAAGCCGTCCAGGTAAAAATAAGCTTCGTCAGTAAACCAAATGCTGCCCACATGCATATCGCCGTCATCAATCCTGTGCACTATATCGTTAGTGAATGTCTCTCGTGCAGCAATGGTAGCGGCGCTGAGGGGTTGCCGCGTTTGAATTTTGTATGGATAGAGGTGTAAACTCTGGCGCATGAGACGATACATGCACTTTGGCGTCATTTGGACCGCAGCTGCAACACGGCGAACGGAAATCCGAGGCCGCTGTTGGATCACTAGCTGCGCGTTGCCCTCTGTGGTTGCCGTACGCGGTCGCCCTACCTTTCCAGCACGTTCATCCGTCACGTTCCCAGTCCGTTCAAATTTTTCAAACAGATCCTTTATTGTATCGCTTTTCGGTCCTTTGGTTACATTAAACCTCCGTTGAAAACTTCGTCTTGTTGCAACAACACTGTTTTCTAGGCGGTGGAATTCCAACACCAGAAAAATCCTCTGTTCTAAGGAATAAACCATGTTGTCTACAGCACACTTGCACGTTGTGAACAGCACACGCTTACAGCAGAAAGACGACGTACAGAATGGCGCACCCACAGACTGCGTTGTCTTCTATATCTTTCACATCACTTGCAGCGCCATCTGTTGTTGAAAATTGTAACAACTGTAATTTCTAAAGTTTGTCCGCCTGAAAATGTACTGTTGTCCCAAGCATATAGCAACAAACGATGTATTTCTATCGCTGCTCGTTTAGTTTTTATTGCCGTTTCAAATATACCGGTCATTTTTGAAACACCCTGTACCACCGCCATTTCCCACTTCAGTGGTGTTCAGCGAGAGCTCATTGGACGGTAGGGTAAATTTCTGTCGTGTTTTCTGATGAAAGCTGGTTCTATCTCGTTGCCAGTGGCGGCAGTGTGTTGGTTAGAGGGAGGCCAGATGAGGTCCTGCAACCAACTGGCTGCGTGCTAGATGCACTGGACCTACGCCTGGAGTTATGATCTGGGGTGCGATTTCGTACGACAGCTGGAGCACTCTCGTGGTTATCCCACGCCCCCTGACTGCATATCTGTACGTCAGTCCGGTGATTCTACCTGCTGTGCTGCCATTCGTGAACAGCAATTCCAGGGGGTGTTTTCCCACAGGATACCGCTCGCCCACATACCGCAGGTGTAACCCAACATGCTCTTCAGAGCGTTGACGTGTCCTTTGGCCTGCTGAACCACCAAATCTGTCTCCAGTCGAGCACGTATTGGAAATCATCGGACAACAACTCCATCGTCACCCACAAACACCGTTAACCGTCCCTGTATTAACCGACCAAGTGCAACAGGCATGGAACACGATCCCATAAACAAACTCTGGCACCTGTACAGCACGATACATGACCGTCTGCGTGCTTGCATTCAACATTCTTTGGTTACGCCAGTTCTTTACCTACAGGATAAATGGCTTTCAAATACCGATCTGCTCACGTTTTTTTACGAAAAAATTCAGTAATCCGAGATTCTGTGGTGGGTTATGCGTGCTACATTACCGAAGACTATGTGGAAATCTGGAGAATTTGGAATTGCGAATTTAGATGTTGCTGGGGGACCAGGAGCCCACAGAGTGTTAAGAAAAATACAAATAACGTCTACTACTTCGACTCATTTGGAGACTTATAGCGCATTTACATTAACTTCTGACCTTACAGTGTTAATCACTGAAATATGTTACCTAGACAAATATATTCCCGAAGTTTAATTACTCAATATTAGGTTTTTTTGCATTTTTCCCGTCAGTGTAGTTTCAGTAAAATATTCCTGACATCTAAATTTAATAACTTCTCATGGTCGTGAAAATTTTTTTAAAGGACATCATATTCATCGGTGACTGTAGAAATTTATTTCGCTGTTCCAAGCTGTTTCAAGCTGTACTGCAAAGGCCGAAATTGCGAAAGCGAATCTAAATTTACATTTTTCTAAAACGCTTTTCTTGTCACAGGCTGACTCCAGTTTACATACGCTCCTCTTCAGTTGCTGTCAGTTATTTTGTAGACGAAATAGGAAACTCGTCTGCCACATTTCTCGTCTCATCTCCAAATGTGGTTCGTTTACTATCATTTGATTTAATTTTATTAAAGTTTTATATTTTGTTGCCTTTAATCTGATAGCCTCTTTTCAAGACACTATTTCTTTGAACTATTTCTTATAGTATTTCGACTTCTCTCGCAAAATTACGATGTCAGGGGCAAACCTCGAAGTTTTGTGTTTCTTCTCCCTGAACTATAGTTCCCATTCTATATTTCTCTTTAGTTACCTTTATTGCTTGCACAACGCGTAGATTGAACTCTGTGTTGCACAGAGCGCAATTTTGGTTTGCTCTTTTCTTAACGACTGCTTCTCTTTCATGTGATACCTTGTCTGGTTTCCGCACAAGTAGTAGACAACCTCTCCCTCTGTATTTGATGTCTGGCACATTCAAATTTACACGGTATTCTAGTCAACATTTTCGAAGGCTTTTTCTAAATCTACGAGCGATGTGGTGCGGTAGTCGGCACACTTGACTCGTATTCCGCAGGACGACTGTTCAAATCCGCGACCAGCCATCCAAAGATTTTGACGTGATTTCACTAAATCACTCCAGGCAAATGCCACGATGGTTCCTTCGAAAAGAGAAGGATGATTTCCTTCTGATCCTTGGAGCAATCCGATCTTGTGCCCCTTCTCCAAAGACATCGATGTCGACGGGAGGTTAAACCCTTAATTTACTTCTTCTTTCTTCTCTAAATTTGCAAATGTCAGAAATGTAAGTTTCTCTTTTTTCGATATGTTTTCTTTCGACACAATTCCCTTGGATGTTCCTATATTTCTCCGAGACCCAAACTGATATTACCAAGGACAACTTCTACGTCTTTCCGTTGTTCTGTGAATAATTCATGTTTTTATTTTACAACCGTGTCTCATTAAGCTAATGCCTCCCTAACATTCACACTTGTCAGCTCCTGCCTTCTACGAAACTGGAATTATTACGCGTTTCTTGAATAACAAGCTAACGATTTTCCATACAGATATTTGTTCATATGGTGACTGAATCATTATATGATGACTGGCACAATGAAATTTCACAATACCACAACAAAGCGGTGCTAAAGCTACCACTGGCAAAATGCCCCTATGCGAGGGCAGAAAGTGCGAATACGTTCCTGTTTATTTTAGAAGACTGACTGAAAAGTGGGATAACAGCAGCCTCATTCTAATTCCCTAGGCAACTTTAAAAATTTTGGCATGTGAGCATATTCACGCTTAATATGCAACTCACCTAAAACTCCCACAAACACCCCTAACTGTAACTCACTCTTACGGTCGCCGGTTCGAAACTGGCATCGGGCATGGATGTCTGTGATGTCCTTAGGTTAGTTAGGCTTAAGTAGTTCTAAGTTCTAGGGGACTGATGACCTCAGATGTTAAGTCCCATAGTGCTCAGAGCCATTTGAACCATTTTTTGTAACTCACTCACAGCCACTAGTCCATCGCTGTTGCCTTACTCGCTCATTCATTCAGTCCAACTCATTGTCATAATCTCTCTGTGTCTCTCTGTCATTGTCTACTGTGTCACGGTCACAGTCCCCTTCATACTGTCCTACTACTACAGTCTCCTCTCACATTCGCTATTTACCTCTTGCTCGCTCTCACTGTTAATATCTCATTTCTTCCTCCCTAGTGTTGATTTCTCTTCTCACTATTGCTATCTCTCTCTTTTTTGCTGTCATTGTCCTGTTTCGGTCTCTCATTATCAACTGGCCCTCACCAACTTGTACTTTCTCTTTATTCCCCTCCACCCCACCTGACCCCACCCCACCCCCCTCCTTGCTACTCTCTTCTCTTTTCCTGGCACTGTTCTGTCACTGTCAACTATATTCTGCGGCCACTGTGCCCATTTCCTTCTCTCACACTATCATTATAGCCTTCGCTTTTTCTGTAATACAACCACTGTCTACTATCTTCCAATATCTGTTACTTTTCCATTTCTTTGTCACAGCCACTGTCTTCCTCTCTGTCTGCATAAAAAAACGATAATATGTTTGCATGCTAAAATTTCTGGAAAAATTTTTAAAGGTGCTGAGGAAACCGGTACTCTACTTTTCTGACAGATGTTTTTACATAAATAGAAACATATTTGCAATTTTTATGCTCTGGTAGGACCTTTTTTTCGGCAGTTCCCTTTTTTTCTGCTGCAGCAGGACATGTGACTCATATGAAAACAAATTCGTTGGTAAATAAAATTTAGAACGTTTACTTAAGTGAAACGGAAATAACGTAAAAGTAATTTTACCTCACAGGCCGGGTTTTCCCAGTAAACAAATTGGTATGTTGACTGGCGACTCCATGTTGTCTTGTGCACTACGACCAGATAACAGGTATACTTGAAAAAAAGAGACAGCATTGGTCGTATATTTTTTACTATTGCAAAATCGATTTTCTGTCACTGAGTGACCATCTTCAGTGCTAGAAGTTAAAAATTTTTTTTCCACATTACGATCAGAGAGTACAACATAGAAAATCACAATTACATCTGCATATGAACATAACACTTGTTAGAAACAAACCTATATTGTATAACTTAAATTGGGATGCACTGTTGTCACTAAGCTTACGGCAATCACATAGACTGAGGTCGCTGTTTACCTGCACTTGTTCAGCAGACCTCGGTGTGACGGGGCTTAACACGCCCTCTATGTGACATGTGTCACGTGAAGACATAGTATTATTGGTTTTGCGAATTATTAACACTAAATAACTCTTGTACTTTTGTGAATGGTGTAGTAATTCAAATTTAAAATGTACGTACAACACATAGCAGACGCAGGAGAATATCTAAAATACATTGGCATATTCTTTTTTATAAACTATAAAACAGATCGATAAGTTGTTAGAGTGCAGAACGAATAAAAAACAAAAGATAATGCCAAAGAATAATAAATGAACAACATAAAAAGAGGCGTAACACAGGTCTTTCTTAAAAAACGTAACACCCACCATCTGGCGTGGGAAGTCAAAAGTACAACGTTCGTAATTTATGTAACAAACGTTAATACCAAGGAGTCAAATATATAAAAAATAATAACGTTAATACTAAGGAGTCAAATATATAAAAAATAATCACAGTACGAAACTGCCGTTACTTAATAATTAAAATGCCGTGCAAATATAAGGTGCGAACAAGTAGTATACATCAATCATCGAGAAACCATCGTGAGGAAGGACAAATAATAGTGTCACTTATACCAAAATGTACATCGTACTTTAGAGAAATTAAACATAGACTATGCACGATATCCAGCACTTATTCAAATAGCAAAAGAATTGTTAACATACATTAAAAATAATTACGTAAAATGATAACCGTTTTGTATTACTTTGTGTCAACGCCTACGAGATGTCGACTGTCGTAAAATTATGTTCAGTAGGTGTCCATATGGTCTGCAAATTACAGAACAAAAAAGAAAGAAGCATCTTTTAAAAATACCGAAATTAGTAATGTTATTAAAACAAACTGAAAACATGTGTGTCAATGTGTTGAGATAGTTGAAATAGCGGCCATTATACGTGTTCTCGTAGCGACTATGACTGAGGCGTTGTATATAAGGGATAACAAGCAGCTGACTATGAATTGCAAATTGTGATAAATAACCACAAGTTGACCTTACTTCACAGTAAATCGGAGAAGCATTCCCAAAAATGTGTGCTTCTCGATATCGTTTGCTCATTAAGCAGCGCGATATCTGGAGCTTTATTATGACAAAAGATCCCCATCTCTTCCACAAGGTCGAGAAGGCGACCTTTTTTACCCTTGTGCAACAACTTCAATTGCGATGTCAAATCTGGAGTTGTATGACCAGTTGCTACCAGATGGGCTGCGAAATTCGATTTTTCAGCAATATCTTTCCTCTCAAGTGCAACGTGCTCACGGGACCTTGTTTCTAATTTTCGTCCTGTTTGCCCTACGTAACCTGCATTACACGTGGCACACATAAGTTTGTAAACACCTGATTCACGTAAGACTTTGCGTTCATGAATGTTATTCCTTAAAAGCACGCCCAGTCTGTTCGCCGTCGAGAAACCTACATTAATATTTCTCTTCTTGAATACACTGGCAATTTTATTGCTAATGGGACCATAGAAAGGCAATGTGATAAATTTTTGATTTTTAGTTTCGCTTGTCTCATTCCGCCTTAAATTGTCTTTACGATATTTTTTGGATGTCATCTCATAAATGTTCATGACATATTTCAACGGGTAATTATTATTTCTCGCAATTTGTTTAACTATGTTTAACTCTTTCTCATGGTTTTCCTTAGATAATGGTAATCGGAACATACGATGAAATGCAAAGTGGAAAAACGCTTTTTTGTGTTGGTCTGGGTGTTGTGAACGATAATCTAAGATGATATCTGTGAATGTTGATTTTCTGTAAATGTCAAATGTATGTTTTCCATTTTCCCTTCCAATGGTTAGGTCTAAAAAATTAATGACTCCATTCTGTTCTTTTTCAACTGTGAAAGCAATTTTGTTGTGTAAGCTATTAAATGTACTGACGACTTCGCCAATATCAGATTGACTACCATTAATAAGCAATAGCGTGTCGTCTACATATCTATAGTAGTATACGATCTTTTTAGCTACTGTTGGAAAATCTTTTAGTAATTTCAATTCAAGATAGTTAATAAAGATGTCTGCCATAATCCCTGATACAGAGTTTCCCATGCTGAGTCCGTCTTTTTGGACATAAATTTTATCGTTAAATGTGAAGTAGTTATATTTTAAGCAGAATGATAATAATTCTATGAAGTCGTTTATTTCCACGCTGGACATATTACTGTGGTTTCTGAAATTAGCGTCAATAATTTGTATTGTTTCATCAATCGGGATATTCGTATATAAATTGACAATGTCCAGCGAAAGAAACGTCATAGTGTCTGTAGTAGGTATATCTTTTATTTTCTCTACTAATTGGGTACTATTTTTAATCGAGAACTGTTGCACAAATTTATAATGTTTATTCAAAATAGTTAGACATTTTTTCGCAATATTCACCAACGATGATTGATGTATACTACTTATTCGCACCTTATATTTGCACGGCATTTTAATTATTAAGTAACGGCAGTTTCGTACTGTGATTATTTTTTATATATTTGACTCCTTAGTATTAACGTTATTATTTTTTATATATTTGACTCCTTGGTATTAACGTTTGTTACATAAATTACGAACGTTGTACTTTTGACTTCCCACGCCAGATGGTGGGTGTTACGTTTTTTAAGAAAGACCTGTGTTACGCCTCTTTTTATGTTGTTCATTTATTATTCTTTGGCATTATCTTTTGTTTTTTATTCGTTCTGCACTCTAACAACTTATCGATCTGTTTTATAGTTTATAAAAAAGAATATGCCAATGTATTTTAGATATTCTCCTGCGTCTGCTATGTGTTGTACGTACATTTTAAATTTGAATTACTACACCATTCACAAAAGTACAAGAGTTATTTAGTGTTAATAATTCGCAAAACCAATAATACTATGTCTTCACGTGACACATGTCACAGAGAGGGCGTGTTAAGCCCCGTCACACCGAGGTCTGCTGAACAAGTGCAGGTAAACAGCGACCTCAGTCTATGTGATTGCCGTAAGCTTAGTGACAACAGTGCATCCCAATTTAAGTTATACAATATAGGTTTGTTTCTAACAAGTGTTATGTTCATATGCAGATGTAATTGTGATTTTCTATGTTGTACTCTCTGATCGTAATGTGGAAAAAAAATTTTTAACTTCTAGCACTGAAGATGGTCACTCAGTGACAGAAAATCGATTTTGCAATAGTAAAAAATATACGACCAATGCTGTCTCTTTTTTCAAATTGGTATGTGCTTCAGTACTACAGCATGAGATTCCCAGATGATAATAAAGACACTTTACACAGTATTTCTTCGTCAACGTCATTTGACATACTACATTTCCGCCTCACACCCGATTTTACGTGCTTACTTTACTGGTACAAGTAGGGTAACTTGGAGCCTCTGTGTCTTGGAAACGGATAAAGATATGAAGAAAATTTTCAAGGTTGCTCGA